>NC_042493.1:56423542-56429440 GCF_005508785.2 Acyrthosiphon pisum
TTTAATCAACAAATAAAATTTTATGATATTTTTAGAAAAAAACTAAAAAAAAATTAAACTGACAATGTCCGTAAAGAGTTCAAAATAAGTCAAAATATTTTGAAAATGTTATGGTGTATAGAAAATGCTAATATAAACATTCAGTCAAAATGTCATGTATCTACGGTCATTTTTTTTAAAGTTACACCAAAAACCAAATTCAATTTTCTCGAAAATTCCCGTTTTTCTTTAATTTTTCTTTTGTTTTTCCCGGTGCTTTTGAAAACTACTGGGAAATTTAAATTTTGACCTCCTCAATGCACCAACGATATTCACTTTCTGATCGAACAAGATACTGAAGTTGAAAATCGTAGCATTATTTCGACTACTTATCGTGTACACAGACACAAAAAAAAAAATAAAAAAATAATAAAAAAAAAAATATAAACACACATCATTGTAAAATCAATACATTCATCGTTCCACTCAGAATCTAAAATTCCAATTAGTTTTTAAAAGAGTCATGAAAAACAAACAAAAACTAAGCATAAACTGAGATGATAACGCAGAACCAGTTTTTTAGAAATTCTCTTTTGTTTTTTATTCTAACTCTAAAAAATAATGAAGAACTTTAACTCGAAAAATTGATATTTGCTTGTTGCACTATTTATAGGCATAAAAAAATTTTGATTTTATAATAGAAGTTTATTTAATTATTGTTGATAATAGTATATTGTGTGGCAAGGGTGGGAAGTGAGCTATTTCCCCAAGATTGAAATTTCTTTCATGCACGAGCCACACTTAGTATTTTTTGTCAGGCCTCTGCGTTCATCGATCAGTGTCTGGTTGTGCAGAGGATACGCCCAGTACTTTTAAGTATTTTCAGTTTACTGCACGGCAGTTTTTGGATTTCCACTTTACCGCATAGAACTTTTTGGGATTTCCACTTTACCGCCTACTGGATGAAAATAGGTCGCTTTCCAACGATTCAACAGTCATTGAAAATTAAATTTTTTGTGGAGGCTTGACAAAAACTTGAAAATATAATACAACGCACAACTTTTTTTTATAAGTAATTAACATTTAAATTTTGACAACATTTATCAAAATCTCGAAAATATTCAAATTTTGTGTAGGTAGTTAAAAAATTAAAAAATCTTCATTTTTTAGAGTTAAAGATTGAAAATTTAAAACAAAGATTCTCATAAATAGTTCATACTGTAACCAAAAAATCTAAATAATATATAACTAGTTATTTTTTACAGACATTTCAAGTTCAAATTTGGACAAAATTACAAAATTATATTTTTTTTGGCGAAATTGAATTTTAGTATCTAGTAGATACTATTATAGTAATAGCAAAATAAATCACTTGATTCAAAATAATATCATAAATTATACTTAGTAATATTATAGGTTCGCAGACAGTCTTTGCTCAGAATCATTTTTCGTATACAATTATTTTATATTATTGAATTCAAATTTAACACCATCCATTACAGTGACCAACTTGTAGTTGTAACCTTCTATACAGCAGAGCGACACCCACTTACTGATTTTTAGTTGTGATTACTTAGTCATCATGTCAACTTGAAAGTAAATCGGCTTAATATAAGCTAGATATAGATAAATGGGTAAATACAAAATTGTCAACAATCTATATCTTATAGCAGGGATGAGAAACTGGTGGCCTACGGGCCAGATGCTGCCTGCACACCCATTTTTTACTAGCCCGTACTACATTTCAAATCAGTTTATAAAAATATAAAATGTTAGGATTTTTCTGTATTTTGTTTTATTATATTTATAAAATTATTAAAATTGATATTATGTTTATTGTAAAACGTAGATATGAATTTTTATCTAGTATTGAACTATTAAATGTAAATAATATTATATTATTTATAGGGGAATATTTTTGCTTTCTATGTTCTCTGGGCCTCTAGATTTTTCCACTTTAAAAATTGGCCCTCTTGTAGCATTGAGTTGCCAATCCCTGTCTTATAGTATAGATTTACACTGAAGAATTTAGAATGATATACAAATTTATGGTAAAATTAGGATTTCACGGTATTGTTCAAATAATAATGAAGAGTACAATAAAAAAACCAATATTTCAATCTAGTTTATTATATGTTTGCTCTCTGAAAATATAACTTTTTAACTTAATAATTATATTTATTTTTGGAATAGAACTGTGCTAAAGTAATATTTATAATAATAGTACAACCACATTAAAATCGGACATGGTAACAAATTATATTTTTGACTCATAATCCAAATAAAAAATTTAGTTGCAAGAAATTTACTTCACAATATCATCAATCTTGTAACAAATCATGTCGTAAATTGATTGAATTTGTAATTGAAAATACAACCACAGTAAACCTTTGTTGGGTTTTTAGATTTTATAATTCCACTGTTGCCGAAATTATTAAACAACAATTTATTGTAGGTTTTGTTTGGATGTTTTCAAATGTTATAGTATCAGCATTAAATACCTGAAAAATGACAAATGTTATATTAAACATTTTTACTTTGAATAATCAATAAACATTATTATTTGTTTTGTGTACAGGGAGCAATTACTAAATGTTCTATTAAGGATAACTACACTTGTTTTGAATAAAAAACCACCCAGGCGAAAAGAAGACACTTTATCTGGAAAGTTAGCTCCAGCAATATTTCAGGTAAAAATAATGGAACATTTAGAGAATGTCGTACTCGTATGTGTTGTACTTAGCATCTATTTAACACACGTGTAAAATATCAATTCTACGTGCAAAATTCTTATTACAGTTTATTTATAGCTAATATTAGAGCGAATTTAACTATTATTAAATTTGTAGTGTGTAATATATTATAAATTGTGCTTGAGGAAAGGGTTTTTTTCATATTTTTATTTTAAAATGAGATATGAATTTGAATAACTTAATTATTTAAATATTTATAACTTATTTGATAATGGTTTATATTTTTCTCTTCAAATTCATTTATAGGTAAATTTGGTCTAATATTAACGTTAAATAAACTTCAGTACAAATATCATACGTGAATTTGATATTAAAAATCCTATACGTGTGTGTGAAAGATACAACACATGTGGGAATAATGACCATTTACGTTATCTATGGTATAATAATAGTTAAAAGCTAACAATTAAATTTAATCAAGTTGTATTTTTTTACGGTAAATTTGTTTATAATGTATAGGTACATAATGCTTTTCTTATATTTAAATATTTATAAATGCTAGAAAAGGCAAGTTGCTATCAATTTTTGATCATCTTGAATTAAAAATTTCTTTAGGATTAAAAATAAAGTATTTTGGTAGTCATCCCTGCTGGAATTTCAAAACAAGCAACATTTTCAGGTATTTTCATTTAAGATGTTATTGTCGAATAAATGTTACCAGCATGAAACTATTTGTTTGGTATAAATTAAGAAATAAATTAAATATTAATAATTAATTGATTTATTTTTGTAAAGTAACTTTACTATAGGTATTATTTATTTTTTACAGTTATTATGTTTTTTGATTACCACAAAATCCTGGTCATAATAATAATAATATCATATAACCCATTAGTAAATTAATTGAACTGAACTAACTCAATTGGTTTTAATTTTTATGAAAAACCATTTGTCTAACAAATTCGCCTGTAAATGTAGCATGACATTCAATATTTATATAATTATATGGTTTTTATGTACACAAACATTACTGCAATATGAATTTGATAATAATAATATGATATAGGTATAAAAAAAATTGGCAATTTTAAGCGAGCATGCTCTTGGCCACATTAATGTGTATAACTTTGTTTTAGCTATGAGTGAATGCTTTTAAACGTATATGATATACATGTGTGCAGTGTTATAGCCAAAGAGGTATACTAATTACCACAGGGATACATTTATCGGGTTAAGCTTTTTTTAATAATTTTAAAAATGTTTAATTTTACCTTTACTGTGTACAGTATACATCATGATTTACTATGGTTCATGTTACATTATTTATACTCAGAACTCTCAATAAATTATTTATATACTTTGAGATGAATTAATATATTTTTTTAAAGTTAGTTTGCAGGTGTAAATCGATTTTACAATTAAGGTTATTTGGAAATCTTAGAAATTGTATATCTTGTTAAATGTTACACACCTGTATGCATGTATTTAAATTGATTTGGGGAACAATTTCAGACCTGAGCATGCTTGTGCCAAGTGTTAAGCAATTATAAAATTAATGACTTAATGTTTTTATTTAATATAGACTTTGATTGTAACTTGGATAAAAGCTAATTTAAATGTACCTATTTCTGAGAAATTATGGGATCAGTTTCTAACAGTACTTTGTTCACTCACTCAATGGGAAGAACTCATAAGGGAATGGTCGGTAAGTATTTTTTATTTAATTTAATTTAATTTGTATTATTATTATTATTATTTTAAAAATATATTTATCTTAATATTCATAGTGTATTGGTAGTTAGTCATATTTATTGCTAATAACAAAAATAATATTTTTATCACTTTTATTTTAATACAAACTACTTTATTTTTTAATTGGAAGTTATAATAATTTAGAGCAGAGGTTCCCAAACTTTTCATAGTACAGGTAGTTACTGGTACATTCCTTATAAGTTCTAATTGTCTCGGATAATGATTAATGATAAAACTAAATTTTTACCTTAAAATACATTGTACAATATAGGTAGTTAAGAGGAAAATTCTGTATCATATTGTACTCGTATTTATATATAAAATGTATATTTTATCTATAAATTTTTACTATAGTAATTTATTACATATTAAAAAAAAATTAGATATATCTGAATATCTGAGCAGAGATGACCATAATATGTCAGCATGGGCGTGCTTACAGGGGGTACCGTAGAATGGTGTAAATACTTTAATGCTAATCTACATATTTTTGAAGTTTCGTTATATAATGTAAATAATTATAAATGGAATGGCCAACTATCAAATTTCTATCAATAATAATTTTAAATTTCAACAAAATTACTAAAATTTAGGATATATAAATTAAAAATTATATATGTTTATTTAAGTACAAAATAATTTGCTATTTATTGTAATTTTGACAAATGTTTTTTTAAATTTGAACTTAAAACAATTTAAAAAATGTGTACATATGTACTTATGATATTTTTAATTCACTGTATATGCTACTTTGAACATCCTTGTATTAAATTTTCAAACATTTTGACGAGGCATTAATTAAACTTTGTGTAAATTTTTTGAGTAATTATATAATACTAGCTGATCCCGTGCACTTCCTTGCCTGTTAAATTTATCAACTCTATATGACTCAAACTTTATTAAATTTGTTATTTAATATTCGGTGTATGGTGTTCAAAATTTACATTAACTTTTCCGTTGCCAAAATTTTCCATAACAATTTTCACGCTTTTTTACCCAACAAATAAAATTTTATTGATATTTATAGAAAAAAAAAAACTAAAAAAATAAAATCTGACAATGTCCATAAACAGCTCAAAAAGTGTCAAAATATTTTCATGTATCTACAGTTATTCGTTTTTGAATTACAACAAAATAACAAAATCCGCTACGTGAGAAATGGAGTGAATATCCAATCTTGTAAAAATATGAAATTCAAACGATCATAAAAATTTAATTTGATTTGCTTGAAGACATTTTTTTTTTTGATAAAGATAGAAAAACTTATGAATGATTTTATATTACATGTTCAAATCTTAGATTTAAAAAGAACATTTTTTATGAATTTCTAACTCAAAATAATTTTCAAATTTTCGTCATTTTTACGTATTTTGTTAATATTTGTACTTAAGATGCTTTCAAAAAAAAATTGTGATCATGGATTTTTAATTTTTTTCATCTGCCTTTGAAAAAATATACTAGGAGCTTTCTATTA
>NC_042493.1:56430142-56442125 GCF_005508785.2 Acyrthosiphon pisum
AAAAAAAACAACATCATTGTAAAATCAATACATTCATCGTTTCACTCAGAATCTAAAAGTCTAAATCATATAGTTTTAAAATATATCTTCATTAGAATGTCTACGTGGATAAATATATGAACTTATTTGTTTGCATTTAAGTTCAAACCATAGGTGCAAATATGGGGGCTTTAGGGGCTAAGCCCTCCCAAAAATGTCCATAGCCCCCCCAAACATTTCTTACATTTTGTCTTAAGCTTATTCAATATTATCAAAATAAGGCTTTAGCCCCCCCCCCCCAAATCCTAAACGCTATTTGGGTCTATGGTTCAAACTATATCTAATAGTTTAGTTTAAACCATTTAATAGTTTATCATACCGTGTTAGATGCATCACAAAAAAATTATTATTTATAATTACATAATTGCTTAATAGATCATAAATAATTATCATAATTTTAAATATTTTTCTTTGTCTGATCATTTCTATATCAATTAAACTAATTAAATTAGACAAAACGTTTATTGATATTGATGTATCATATTATGATTATGGCTTTTCTTTTCAAAACACATTATTTCTTAAAATGTATCATTATAAAAAATTAATTGTGCTTATATTCAGAATTTTATTAGAATATAATCTTTATTTTACGAGATTTGTAAAAATGGTTAAAATGATAACAATAATAAAATTACATAGGTGGTGGGTTAATTAAAATGATCAAACACATATTAAAATAGTTTTAAAAATATTTTTGTGCATGTACAGAAATAAATAATAATAATACATTTCATATGTGTTTGTTCATTAAAGTTGATTAAACAAAATTACTATTTATTAAGTGATAACATAATCATAAATTACATTATAATAATTTAAATAATATATGTTTAAAGTACATTTTTATTTCTATATGATTTTTTTTTACTAAATAAATATCTAGAACAAAATTAATTTGTTAGATAATTTTAAATTCATAATTATTTTTTCCCTTTAGAAAACATTAGAAACTCTAACAAGAGTATTAGCCCGGCATGTCTATGGTCTGGATTTAGCCGATTTGCCATTAGATCGTATTTCGGATAAAAAATCAAGAAGAAAACGTGGAAGTACTACACTAAACTCTGCTTATAATATGTGTAATTTGTCACACACACGAGTAAACCAACAACGAGGTTCAGTGACAGGTAATTCATTTATCTTATTATTTTTTTTTTGTTCCTTGAGGTACATACTAAAAGGTAAAACTTAAGAGTGTAAATATTGACGTATAATATATATACATAGAATAATCTTAATGACATATTTTGTTTGTTTGAAATTCAGGCTTAAATAATTTAATGTCAACTGAGAACATATTATCATTAAGTATAACTTTTTAACAGTTCATAAAATATCCCCCCTGATATTATATTTCACAGATACATCGGTATAGTGTGATTAATTTCTTTGGGAATTGAGGCTATAATTGCCAATTAATATTTTGAATAATATAAGACATATGTTTTAAAAATGTATCTCAAAAATTATTTGGGATTTATCTTTGATATGTGATTTTTACAAATTCTATGAAGCGCAGGGAGTGGATTTGAATGTTTAACATAAATAAATAGTATACCAATTAAAATTTTATCTAAATATTTTTAGATATTTAAATTTTAAAAACAACTTATTTAGAAACATTCTTTAACCAGTTTTACCTTTTTAGTAAATTTACAATAGAAAACTAAAACACTTTTATTTAAAAATATTTAAATTACATAATGTGTTAATATTATTTAATTTTTTATTAAAACTTCAGTACTTGAGTATACCTAATACCCAAATATAAACAAAATAAAATAAAAATACTAAAAATTCAGTTACTAAAAATTAGGTTCTCAATCAACACTATAATTTGGAAAGGAAACATTTAATATGAATTTATTTTATAATAATAAAATAATTTTATTTATGAAATGATTTAATGCACAATAACTTAATAATTTCAATTTATAGTTATAAAATATATTAAGTGTATAATATTTGCATTTTTGAAAAAAAAAATAAATAATAGAAAACCGTTTCAGCTTTCATACTCACGGGCATAGAAAATGGTACCATAACTCTCCCTCATTCTATGCCTATGTATAAGTGTATCATCTATTTCTTGTACAATTTTGAGTACTCATTCTTTAATTAAAACTCAAACTTAAAATTAAAAACAACCTAAACCATTCCTTCCTTTTGGATCTACCCTACTCATATTTGTATACAAAAGCATAGTAATAGGTATTTAATTTTTAACAAAAAAATGTGGAAGGTGTTTTGTTTTCTTCTGTTTACTTATGTAGTTAAGTGTTTGTTTAGTTGTATAGTATTATTATCAACTTGGTTTTTTTTTTACCTAGATAATCAATCAGATAATACCATCAAAAAACGAACATTTATAAAACGATCAAATAGTGATTCAGACATAACATACAGCTATTTATTTCAAAAATATAGTGAAACTGATACGGTCTTCAATATTACAGGTATATTATTAAAAATCAAGACATTGATACTTATTTTATTGCCTTTTTCTCTGTATAGAAACACCAACAACAGATGACCTTAAGTATAGCTGGAAGGATGAAAAATCATCAAAGTGTTTGTTTAATATACGAAAATGTCATTCTTTAGAAAATTTAACGCAATTATTAAGTAAGTATTCACTTACTGTATACAAAAATTATACTACTAATTTAAATATTTTAATAATGCAATGATGTATTTTTAGTGTTACGAATGCGAGACACACATTCAAGGTCCCCCTCTCCAGTACCCTCAACTGGTATGGAAAGCAGCTTATTTAAAGAAGCACACATGCAAATAGAAATTATGTCTTCTCAACATCCTTCGTCAGGTATAGTTTTATAGCTTAGGATTTTAGGATATTCTAATGAAGATGATACATTGTATTGAGATATTACTTATGTAATATAGAAAAAGTAACCAATAAAAAGTCAGTTATGTCTGGTGGTGATGTAAGGGGATGGACACCCGATGTTGCTGCAATACTATGGCGTCGAATGCTCAGTGCTCTTGGAGATGTAAATACTTTAGAAAATCCATTACTTCACGAACAAGTATTTCAATACTTACTGGACCTCAGTACAACTATGACCAAAGTAAATCAATAGAAGTTATGTCATTCATTTTTTAAATGAAAATTGTTTACAAACAAAAATATTATTTTTATAGATATATCAAAATCAAGGTATGGTAGAAGAAGAGACATTTGTATCTCTTGAACTAGTACCACCAATTTCTGTGATTTCGCCTTGGTGTTTTCAGGCAAGTTGAAAGTTTTATGAAATTGCATTTGAACTAAAAAAATATTTGTTAATTATTAAAATGAAAAAATTATTATGATGATGTTAATATTGCTTTTAGGCCCTGAATTTACCGAAAGCTTACAGAAATGGTAAGCTCCATGCATATAAATTGTTGTGTCAGATGACTTTGAATAATAGAGATATTCCCCAGGGACCAAAATATGTCACACAATTTTTTAAAGTTCTACATTATGGTTTAACTTCTAGTGATCAAGTAATTATAATCACACATTTATAAATATTATAATATTATGTTTCAAACCAAGTAAATTAATATATATTTTATTTTATTTTATTTTACAGGAAGTCGTCAATACTATATTAAAAAATACTGGTTCTGAATTTTTTTCTCACCAACTTCCTGGTTTCACATTACTTACATTAGATTTTGTACACGCATGCAATGAAGTTCTTAGTGGAACAAATGTTGTTTTGGTAATAAGTAATAACATTATTGTGTTATGTTAATATATTATATGTGTGTGTGACATTTTTAATTAGTATAAAATACAATTTATATTTATTTTGGCCTAATTAGTTTTTATTAATTATTATTTAAGTGTTTTGTAATTGTTCATTGTTTTGCAGGCTCCACGTGCTGAAGCCGTATCTATATTGGGCTCTCTGTTAAGTTTTCCTTCAAACCTTACCAAAGTACCTTATCTTAAACCAGATTGTCATCAATTTGTTATAACATATTGTCCCGATATAAAAGTAAGTTTGATTAATAATACTTTAAATCATGTTGAATATAAATTATGTTATTATGTTATTTTGTAGGACACAGTTATAACAATTATGTTGAAAGTAGCCAAAAGAGAACCATCAGGACTAGCAAGATGTATATCTTTGTCAAATTTAGGTATTTTTTTATGCCAAGAATTAAGTAACGCTAGTAGACATCCTTGTATTAAAGAAGCAATCATCACATTATTACATGCATTACAAGTAAATATTAACAAATGTTATTTAATACTTTAATTTGATTTAATCATTATAAAAATGTTAACTTTCAGTTTAAGAATGAGAAAATTTCCCAAGTAGCTTGTGATAATGTTCTGCTACTCTGTGATTATATACCAAACTTGTTGAAACATTATCCTGATATTCCATCAAAAGTCCTCGAGGTAATTTATGATTGTCTATAGTTTAAATTTATTTTATATTTACTTTTAAGTGTACTAGATTAATTACAAGACATTTTTGTATAATTGTTTTAATTTGAATATTTTTAACTATTACGTAAATTAGGTGTTATCTGCAACACTGGCAAGTATGTTACCAATTGGTGACAGAAATAAACGTTTATTAACATCTTTAGTATTTTGTTTGGCGGAATGGACAATGTGTATGCCTGTACCACTTTTATTAGAGCTACGGTCTAAGCAGAGCTTGTCAATGACTGTATTCATGGTATGAAATATAGACATTTTGCGGGTTTGGATCCAAAAAGGTTCTATGTGTAAATTTGAAATTTTTCAGAAAAGCCAATTTGAATGTGTTTAAATATTTTTCAGCTTATAATTATTTGATTTGGACATATAAGTTATCAAAACCTTTTAAATTAAATCAGAATTTGTATTATCTCAACAGTTAATTGAGAGGAAATTTGGTAATCAAAAAATAATAAAATGTTAACATAGAACCTTCTGGATCCAAGCCTGTGATTTGTAGTTTATTAATTTTAGTGATTAGTACCTTATTAGTTATAACCAGTGTTGAGTAAATTACTTTTGAAAAGTAATAAAATTACATTACTCGTTTCATTAAATATTTTTATTTAAATCACATTCGCTTTTCCAAACATTATTTTTATCACATTACTTTTTCATTCTAAAAGTAGGGCATTAAAAATAAATTTACTTTTTTTAAAATTAATTACAAAATCGGTCCATAACGATAAATAAGTAAAATGTATACAGAAATACGTATGCTATTAATTATTATGTAAATTATATATTAGTACAAGTTAACATTGATGATCTAGTACATTTTTAATGACTTAATATTATACACATGAACAAAGTTTATAAATATTAATTCCTGGGATCTTTAATATCTATTTAAGTATGTAAAACTTTCGGTATTGTAAACAATTTTATTGATTTTAAATGTGTTTTTTGAATATCCTAGCCCCTAGTTTTTGTCATACACTCTACATTCAAAACTTTTTTAATAACGTGGAAAATAACATGTTACTCCATAGAAATCACTTTTAAAAAGTAATTTTGTTACAATTGCGTTCATTTAAATAAAATATAATGAATTTACTACAGCGTTACTTCAATAGTAATTTGTAATTTGAGTTACGTTACTACCTAACCTAACACTGCTTATAACTATATTATTAACTGTAAAGGAATAAAGAAAACAAACAAATTATTGCATGATAACGAATATGTGTTGAATATTTCATTAAAACTTTATTATTTCTTTAGGTTATTGATGCTTTGAGCAGAACATGTAATGATAAAACAATTGAACGTTTAAAAAAAGCAACAGAAGTAAATTTAGAATATTCAAATGAATTCACATTTGATATTACATTAGACAATTTAAAGTCTAGTGAGTCAAAAAGCAATAATAAATTTGGTGATCATATTATGACACCTACTCATTTAAATAGTACCCGACACTCGCTTCAAATTGCTACTAGAATGGTTTGTATTTAAATAGTTGATAGAAAAATATAACTTTTATAACATCAGATATATTTTATTACCATTTGACAGATAATTAACCATTTATTAAATCATTTGGGTCAATTTCCAATGCTAATTGGGCCTGCAAGGTTATGTTCCATGGTATCAGAACACGATGACACTTTAAATTCTATTTCTGAACAATTAACGATTGACATATTTACTGTCCCCAGCATACAGGTGCTTTTTTACTTATAAATGTTTAGATATAACATGTATATAATATATTTGCTAAACTTGAAATATTATTTATCTTATTTATTTTCCAGTTATTTATGTCTGTTACCAATATGTTGGTCATGTCTATAATTGAGTTACCCGCATTGGAAGTACCAGGCGGAGGAATCACAGCTGGTCTGAGAACTGGTTTAAATCAAGTGCGAGTTCTGCAACGAGATTTAGTCGGAAAATCATGCTGGGATATTTCACCACTGTATTGTAGTCCTAACTGTGAACATGAAAATGGTATACCTAGGATTTTATTTGGGTGAACCTAATTAAAATGTTTTATTCATACCTAATATTTGTTTTAGATGATAGTTTGTTTATAACCAGCCATATCCAAAAAAATAATGAAGCTGAAGAATCAATTGTTGTAACATGTAGTACAAACTGTCAAATCCAACATACCATACGTCACCGAGCTCCCGACGTTTTGCCAACTTTAGATAATTCTGCAGATGATCTTGATAATCTAGATGACGTATGTTTAATATTCCGGAATATTTTTTGTTGATTACAAAATGTTCAATTAATCTCATCTTCATGATTATAGTTACTCCAGTACATTGGCTATACGAGTTCTGAATGTTTAGAAGACATGGAAATTTTGCTGAACAACCCTGCAGTAAAGTCTCCAATGACTTCACAATTAGAACAAGATATCATGAGTACAATTTTAGGACAACAGTTCATGGACAACAGTTACACAGAAAAATTGAATGCTGTTCATTATAATCAGTAAGCTGAATATCTATATGTTAACAAAACGTTAATTTTTAATATTATCTGCATTTTTACAAAAGTATGGAGAAACGACCTCAATGTAGTGTACATAAGTCTCCGTTTCAAAATGGCCGTGCCCTGTTTTCGGAATTAGGTTTTACCAGCTGGGACCAACGACGACAAATCTACCAGCTTGAACGCAACGAAAAGGTCCTGAGAGAACTTCGCGTCCTTGACGCCCAGGTATAACTTTATGCTCAGTACAACTAACATAATATATTATATAATATGCACATTGCTTTAAATAACACGGAATAACATGTTACGTAATGTGTGGTTTAGTGTTGTAGAGACACTCATAAGATAGCAATAATTTACGTGGCCGAAGGCCAAGAAGATAAGGTATCAATCATATCAAACACTGGTGGCAGTCAGGCGTACGAAGATTTCATTTCAGCACTAGCTTGGGAGGTAAAATATATTGGTGTATTGTAAACCCGTTCTAGATTTAAATTGTTTGTTTCTGTATGCAACAGGTTGAACTGGAAACTCACAATGGTTTTATGGGTGGACTGCAACGAAACAAAAACGCCGGTACGACAACCCCGTATTATTCAACGTCGTTCATCGAAGTCGTATTTCACGTGGCCACTAGAATGCCAACTACAACCACCCAAGAAGCATACATACAAAAAGTGCGTCCATTGTCATCATATTGATTTCACTCTTTTTGAACGCCCAACATCTTAATCTTCACATAAATTGTTTTATGAATTATAGGCCAGACACTTGGGAAATGATGAAGTGCACATTGTATGGTCAGAACATTCCAAAGATTACAGACGTGGAATTATCCCAACAGAGTTCTGCGATGTTTTAATTATAATTTACCCTCTACCAAACAATTTGTTCAGGATTCAAGTCTCTAGAAAACCAGAAGTGAGTAAAATAATACACTAATAAATATAAAATACATAATATATAATTGTTGTAATAAATATCTAAATTTTGTTTAAACTAAAATGTACTATAGTAAAAACTAGTGTAATATGGTCGGGGAGTGACCAGTTAAATATAAGATATCCTAGGAGAGTTGATGGACTTTATAGATATAATTACCATAGCAAAGAACTGATAGAAGGATCTTAAGTATATTTATATAACCAGGATTCAATTTCAGTAATCATTGGGTTTAATTCCATAGTAAATACTTACAAATAATATAAATTACGTTTGGCAATAGTAGGTGGCTGTATCGTAGTCATACAGAGTTCAGTATTATATTAATATAATAGGTGTGAATGTATTTAAGGTGTACAGTGATCTGGTGTTCTTACATGGTATGTATTGACAATAAGCCTTACAGTTAATTGTGATGGTATATTATTGTATCAGATAGCTGTTAGTCGTATGTGTCTTTAATGTAGAGTCAATATAATGATGAATATTATACATAGGTGTCATGTAACATAATTGTTACACTAGTTATATTTAACATGTTCATTATCAGTAGATAGTATTTTTAACAGTTATGCACTTAGTTTTATTTTTGATCTCAGTTCAGAAAATACAAATTTTATTTTAATATTCAATAGTATTATTGATTATTAGTATGTTGAAAAGAACCTACAACTAATAACTATAATGTTTTGCTATAAATATTTATTTAACTAAAATATATTCAAGAATAATAATTAATTTCATAAAAAGAATATTGAAAGATATTATAGGTACATTAAGACTAGAAGCTAATAATAATGTCAATTATAAAACTGTTTACCATGATATCATGTGTGAAAATGTACTTAGTTTAATAACCAATTGAGCATTAGTAAAAAATAGGTGCATCTACATAGTAAATAGCCATCTTACGGTCACCTTTTGATGTAAATAAACTAGTTTCTAGTTTCTACTAGTAAATTTTAGCTATAGGTATTTACTGCAAAAATGAATTATAAACTGTTTACCCACGTGACCACAACGCATGAGAAATTTGCTTAGAATAATTGATTCAATATGACCACGATAAAATTGACAATGCGGTGTTTGCTGTTAATGTTTTTATTGTATACCTACTATTTATTATATTTTTTAGTCTATAATAATTAATATTTTGACTAGGTACCATATTTCGGGCCACTTTACAATGAGGTCATCGTTCAAAAATCAATATTAGCCAATGTTGTGCGTTGCACAGCAATAAATGCATCGTGTGCCAAACGTAGCATGATACCTTTTTACCAACAATAGTATGTTGACCATTTCTGTACCTATTAAAATGATATATAGAATATGTATAACAATATATTGACGCATAATATTGTGATTGTCTAAACCGTCAGTGAAATTCAAAATAAATCAATTTTACAGCTACGAAGAGAGATGGCGGTCGTTAGACATGATCATGAAGAATTACAAACACTCCAGCACCTTTGAAGAGTTTATATCGAACGTATACTCGCCCGTCCAAACCACGTCGCCATTCCAACAACAGCCTTACCTTAGGAGCAATTCAGGTACTTGTATATTTAAAAAAGCGCTATCAATTAAATAATGATTACGAGTTCACGTTTTTTGGTGTATTATGAACAAAAGCCAATCATCTTTTAATATGTTAGAAAAATACAAGTCCGACGATTACGTATTGTCCGGTTCGTCTTCGTCCAATTTGGCCGCAGCACTCATAGACTCATCTCACCGGAATAGGAACGCTAAAGGTAACTCTTATGCAGTGGCCAGCAACATAGAGTTTGATTTTAGTATTGATTTACAACTGACTTCCACATAGGCACAGTATAATAATATTATGCTGTAGTGTGCTAACTCCCCGATGATCACGATTCACGATATATAATATACTTGGTGATTATTTTATATAACTATTATAATTATTAACATTTTTGAAAATATATTTTTTACATCATTTTAGTCATTATATAATACTATAACAAAGTATTTTTCTATAAATTTCAATGTATGCAAATATAACTCTAATCATATTTAAACGTTACACAAGTTTTGCGCTTATCGTTATTTAAAATAGTGTTAATAGCTATTGAATTTAAAAATAATAACTAATGCGGGTAGGTAATGGCCCGGATATGGAATATAATTAATCAATTCTTAGATTGTTTGCATAAATGTTTCTACAAAACCAATAGCCCTTATAAATAATTAAATTTTAAAATATTTCATTTTGAGTTATTTTTTGTTCAATGATATTCTATAAATTACGTTTTGCATTATGTTTGGTTTAATGATATATAATATATTTTGTTAATCGTTATGTTTTGTTTTGTGGTATTTAATTATTTTTTATTATTGCTTTCCGTTATAGTAAATTTTACAAATTTCAATCGTTTTTTTTGTCAAATATAACGTTATGATCATAAAGTTATAATAACGGTTGTAAGCCCTGTTAAAAAGTAGTAAAAGTATAATTTTTTTATGTTTCATAAAGACTTAAAATTATGTGAAAAAATATTTTTTTAAATGTTAATAGTTTTTGAAATAATGAGTGTCCTTTGACAACTTAACTTAAACACCATGTAAAAATGTATCATGTATCTACGGTCGACAGAGACAAAGTGTTATAATAATACATAATACAATTGTATCTATCAATATATGTGTATAGGGTTGTCAATAGATTGGTCTAAGAAGAACGGGACTGATGTGGATGTGTTAATATCAGCTGGGATATCGCCTAGGCCCCACAAGAAATTAACTTCACATCAGAATCTCATGCGATAGCGTTATCGAAATTAATGGTACAAACATTTTTAGTTTACAGTGTGCGTCATACATGTCCAATTTAATAGCATATGCACTTAAAACGGTCTACCTTCGCATGTATTTTTGTTTGGTCATAGATTTGATTAGGAATGTACTATTGTCTACTATTGATATTTAATATTCCACTATAGTATAAATGCATTATTTGATATTTTGTTCGATTCTGCTGTCATATTGCCAATATATAGTTATACTCGATTGACACACTTCAGCAGTTAAGCAAGTAGCAACAATATAATACTTATATTTTATTTTATTTATTTACTAATCGTGTGTCTTATTTCTAACAAACATATTATTAGGAGTAATCATTATTATTTTTAGTATTTATTAATTTAATTGTACATTAATAGGTATTTTAATATGTGTATTTCTACTGTGACTTGATTTTTTTAAATCTGTGTTCTGTACATTCTGTGAGTATAAGTATGATCATATAATGAGTTGTACGAATAGTTTCTTACGAGCATTTAATTTATTATAAATAATTATGGATTACAGTGGTGTAAATAGGTTGGGACTTTCCCCAAAAATCCTAATAACTTTCTTCTGAATTTCTTCTACATAGTTAGACGTTAAATGCTATATACTAAAAAAAAATTAGAGAATCTGAAAATTAAAACATATTTGTGCCACTGTTATGGAATGACTGCATAAAATATGTAATTCAATTTAAAAATGAATGCGGAATCCTAAAAGTTTTGTAAACAATTATTATATTTTATTATAAGTACTTACTTATTATTAGATATTTAGATGCATTATATTCTGCTTTCATAAAAGCTTTTAAAAGTAAATATATTAAAAACTATTAGAGTTTTTGCATTTTGTGGTATCTACAGTGTGTAAACGCTAATTTAGAACACTCAATATCTTTGCGTAAAGCCCTGCAATTTGAATTCTGATTCTTGTTGGTTGTTATGACATAAAAATACACATTTTTATAGTGTTTGAATTTTTTTTAACTTAATAAGACATGTGCATGCGCAGTACAACTTTTTTTTCTTAAATGGCAACCACCTATTTTAACCACCAATTATTTTTTTGCCTAATTTTTTAATGCATTTTGGTGGTTTAACCAACTTTCTAAGTCCAAAATTGACCAACCAAAATACTGCAATATACGCGAAAATTCCAGATTTTTACTGTAATTCTGAAAATAATTATTTTAGATATTATGTTTAGGCTTAAGAGGACGCC
>NC_042493.1:56442571-56477540 GCF_005508785.2 Acyrthosiphon pisum
AATTACCAAAAGATCCATTTATTTATGTATCGCCTAAATATTACCTAAATAATTAGGGGTGAAAATGTTAAGCCTAAACAATTCTAGAATAATTATTTTTAGAATTACAGTAAAAAAATATTATTGCGTATTTATGCAGTATTTTAGGTTGATTGGCTGTAACTTGGTCAATTTTGGATTTAGAAAGTTTGTTAAACCACCAAAATGCATTAAAAAATTAGGCAAAAAAATAATTAGTGGTTAAAATAGGCCATTTAAGAAAATAAAGTTGTACTGCGCAGTGCGCATGCACAAGTCTATTTAAGTTAAAAAAATTCAAACACTATAAAAAGGTGTATTTTATGTCATAACAACCAACATGAAATCAGAATTCAAATTGCAGGGCTCTACTCAAAAATATTGAGTGTTCTCAATTAGCGTTTACACACTGGATAGTTGTAGTCGATATCTTTAGATATTATTTACATGCGTAAATATGCCAGTGTGTGTCTTTGTGCATGTGCAAATGCAAAAAATAAACGTCTGCTTCAAAAAATATCTTGTATTTGTAGTTTAGTAACCTAACTTAAATATAAAATGTGAATGTTAAATTCTGAAATGTATTAAATATTGCATACAACGTAGTTACATTTTTAAAAAAAACTAAAAAGCGGGTAAGTGGAATTCGCTTTGCTGTACAGTAGGTTACACAGGCGGGTTGTTATGGATGGTGTAAAATTTGAATTCAATGATATAATATCATCGTATAAGAAAAACGATTCTGAGCGGAGATGGTTTGTTAGCCAAGGATGTTTTATATAATATTTAAGTATATTGTTATTATTAATTCGGTAGTCGGTTAAGTTGAATTATTATTATTTGTTTATTATCATATTTGTATATAACAATATACTTAAGAAGTTTCAAGTAGGTACCCACTAATAATATTATTAAAATATTACACAAAACTAAAATCGTTCTTCTTCGTTTAAATATCTAATTTCGTCTAAATTTGAACATAAAATAACTATAAAAAAAAATTGTGCCCATGTATTTTTAATATTTTTTTACAGCTGTTGTAACATATATCAGGAGCATTGAATTCAAGTTTCACGTTTTTTTGATTCCAACAAATAAAATTTTATTGACTTTAAAAAAAAAAAAAAAACTTTAAAAATGAAATTTGAAAATGTCGATACACAGCTCAAAAAAAATCAAATTGATAATATAAACATTCAATGACAATTTCATCTATCTATGGTTGTTTTTTTTAAAGTTATACCAAAAACCTAAATTGATTTTGCGTAAAAATGTTTGTATAAATTTTTTATTCAAATTCAGTTTTTTTTTATTAAATATAATTCATTTTTTATTTTTATTAAATATAGATTTTTGTCTTCAACTAGGCGAGTTTTATTCAAACTAGTTTTTTGTTGGTATAATTAATTTTTTGTCGTTGGGGGTGGGAGTAGCTGGGAAAATGGCAATAAAGGGGCAGATCCCACGGTAATTGGGCCTTTACATTTACGGTTTCGAAATAGGTCACGCAAATCCACGCCAATTGCACCCTAAATATTGTCGTTTGGGGGGTGCCGGAGAAATAGCTAAAAAATGGTAACGCCCCTGGTACTTGATGTTTTGAATGCAGGGTTTCGATATATGTCACTTAAATCCACGCCAATTGCACGCTAAATATTGAGACCTAAAAAAGTCCTTAAAATCCAAAATATGGATGAGGAGGGGCTGTAGAAACGTTTCTATAGCCCCCCTCCCGTTTTGTTTACATTTTTAAATTTGACCTAGTGTCAATAAAATTTCAAAACCAGTCACGCCAATTCACGCTAATTGCACGCTAAATATTTAACCAAAAAAAATTTTGAAATTCGATATGGGGGGGGGGGGGCTGGTGAAATGTACGTGAATATAAACTATACATATTATATATTTTAAATTATTTAAAGTACAATTTTTAAGGCAATCTATATAAATGTATAGTTTAGTGATTAGATTATATATTCTTACAAATGTTCAACAAAAGTAGCAAATAGACGTAGGTCTTTATTTTTGTCATAGGTAAATTTACTCTAAATCTAAAGCTAACAACATAAAATTGGTTCAACTGAACTTAGATATGTTACATGTGGCCTTCTAATATAAGTCAATTAAAGTAATACTATTAGATTAGATTATAGTTGAGGAACATAGTGTTAGACTGCTAGTCGTCAAAATAGTGAAGGCTTAACTCATGAACAATATTAATTACAATTTTATATTTTCTTGTCATTTAACTTTGTATTCGACTTTCAAAATAAACAAAAAAAATTTGTTAATTTAAATTATGTTTAAATTGTTTTGAAACAATATTTAGACAAATCGTTATGTCATTCCCTCAAAAATACTATTATCTATTTTTTTTGTAATGTGTTATTTTACTCTAAGATTACTTAAAAACATAGAAAAATCAATTCTGCGCAAATGCGTTTTGTCTATGTTGCGCATGAGTCAGTGAGAGAAAACAAATATTGCGCTGACATCCTCTTAAAATTTAAATATATTATATAAATTATAAAATATATAATATTTCACGGTAGCATAGAACATAACATAACACATAACATTTTTATTTCCAAGTCAAAAAGCTATACAATTATACCAAACTTATAAGTTTTTAATAATTTTACAGTAATTAGAAAAAACAATTAGTATCTACTAACTAGTAACTAGACTCTAGACACTAGATACATACATTTTTTTATGAGCATTAGGAAATAAAAGTATGATGCAATTGGATGATGATGATAATATTTCCATTGAACTATTTTTATTATTTAGTTAATTAAACATAGTATTAACCATAGAAACTTGAACATTTCGCTTTACATAATTAATTTTCTATAGGAACACAATGAAATTTTCAAAATATTGAGACTAATCTTAACCTTTTTATTAGGGCTTTGAATTTTCTAGTTTATTTTGGATATACCTACATTATTTTACTCGTTCAAAAGGCCAAAAAGGTTAGATAACGGTTTAACAGAAGGTTCCTTATCAGTTCTTGTTATAGCAATTTAAGTACCTACAGTGAATCTTCTTGGTAAATTTTCGAAAATGCATAGGCAAAGTTTTTTTATGATGGTTTCTACCATAAGAATTTAAAGTTCAATTTTCAACGCAATTGAGTTAGTATGTTACCTGCTTACCTATTCAAACTTAAAATGACTATTTCCTTCCGACGATTTCAGTTATTTTTACGAGATTTAAAAATCATTAATCTTGAAACCTTTCTCTATCACGTATATTATATTATTATCTATACACGATGACATTTTTAAAATACATTTAGACTCGTTTTAAGCTATTAACACCATTCTAAAATATAAAATAAAATATACCTGTAGGTACTCAAAATCAGATAGGCATAACAACCAGCTCAGCTTAAAATCTTTTTCGCATAGAATGCGGTTCAACATTGAATTCAAATTTAACACGTCCAATACTAGTGACCTCGCTCTGAGGTACACTCAAAATCTATACTCTACAACAGCAAAAGTATCCTGATTCTCTCTCTGTGTAACTTCAGTAGTGTTGGGTAAAACAATTATATTATTAACCGATAGTTATTATAGGTAGTTTATAAGTATTTATCTATAAAACTAAAAATGCATGAAGTTAATTAAGTAAACATTCAATGAATTTTCAATCACAACGATTAAGATGATGTAATATTGATGTTAAATAATTAATACAATTTGACTACTGAAGAATGAATTAGTGAAATTAATAAAAATTAATACACTGATACACTACGTATAATATTATGTTTCAATATGCAATCATTATTCATGATTAATTTCACTATACATTTTTTTTTTCAAATAGGTATCTATAATAATGTGTTGACACCAATATTATTACATCATCTTAATACTTAAGTATTGACAAATGCAATGCGTTTATGTTTAACGAAATTCATAAATATATTTAATTATAGATAAAATCCGTAAAGACATATTTTACAGCATTATTTTTCCCAACACTACAGAACTGCTGTTAGGTATAAATGTTCTCCGGTGCCTACATGTAGTCCTAGTCCGTCCGCATCTCACCCGTCCTACCGAATCATTGGCTTTTTCGTATTGCATAATATCGTCTATAACCGACATTCGTGTATAATATTATTGTTAACGTTACAGTTGATGCGGAAATGCAAACCGTCCGCCTGCAGTGAAGAAAGCACTCACCAACACCGCCTGCACTTCTGCCGTCCATACACAATATTATAATATATAATAGTACCTATATATATGCCATATAGAAGTGTCTGTTCGATCCGTCGCCGCCGGAAGAGGAGATCGCCAACCGGAAATCCTCAGCGGCCACTTCCGGGCGGCTGCTGATTGCTGACGCGCTTTGGCGGTCGTCGTCGAGTATTGTACGAGACGCGTTCAAGAAAACGACCGCGGAAGACGATCGAGCGGTACACGTCGTGCGCCAAAGTACAAAATAATTCAAAAATTCACTAACATAGTTTCCTCGTCCTATCCACTCCCGACTATTTTCGCACCACATATTATTATACTAATAAGTTACCTACTATTTTCGTTTTTACTTTCGACTACACGACAGTTCTCTCATAATTATTATTATTATTATTATTATCTTAACTATTTCTATTATTATTATTATTTCTACCGATCCGTCCTGTGTGTACTTAAGCCGTTGTTTTATTTATATCTACTCTCGGAAACCTAGACTGACTCTGTTCTATTCCGCATATAATATGCGCCCCAACTATACCTACCTACTAAATACTATGTGCTATATTATATAAATGTATGTATGTGTTGCAATTGTGACACGACAATATACCTTAATATCTGCGTTTTGTTTTTTCGACACATGTCGTGCATGTCACCAGGAGGTACGCTTCTACTATTACACCAAATAATATTAATTAACACCTGTTAGTTGTGCCCCCCGGATTCCCTCGTCATATACGACTCTCTATGTACGGCGATATCGGGTCGCGCTTATAATATTTACAAACGCATGATAATATGATATTATATTAGGTATAAAGTTTTAAACGGTTTGTGGTATTTGGTAATATTAATATAATGATATTATGATCGAATCGGTACTATCTTTAACAGCATGCAAAATATATTATATTTTTTTTATCCTCGACAAACCCCGCGCGCGCGGTAGTCGCTCTGTCGAATTCTTTTCTTTTTTCATTCGTTTATAATGTACCTAATGAGTCCTTTTTTTATTGTTTCAAATTATTATTATAAAATAATATTATTGTTATTATTATTATTACACGACAACGTGCGTGCGCCTCAAAATTGTACACGTTTATTATTGTATTATTAATAAATGTATAATATTATAATTTTTTATATGTACGACGATGAGTCTGACGTGTGTGTATGATGACAAACACTGTCGGTTCAACGTCGCTCCGTGTCCAAAAAACAGTAATAATGATAATAATAATAACAACAATAGTAACAATAATGTCCTTTCTGTATTATTTTGTTTTAATCGCTACTACGCGACATCGTATTAATTTTGTCATTACTAGCCACTAGGTATTAAAATATTGTTTGTTTATAATGTTTATTAATTTTTATTTCACGTTTTATTTCGATCTCGTATATTCCCATATTAAACTTAAGTCGATTCCATTCAACGGATAATCCCTACTGTGCAGTAATGCCAACGGTACAATAATTGTTATAGTTTGAGTATAATATTCTTTATAATATAATGAGCACTAAAAAACTTTCATCAAATATAATATTATGTTTAGGTAATTTTAACACTTTTTATACTCTACGTCTTACATATATATTATATATAGTATTTTTACATATATTTATATTATATTATAATATTTGAATGTAACTCGTAGGTATATTTAATTTTTTCCAATTTTTAATCTGTGATTTTTTCTCTAGTTATTTTTATTTATTTATTAATTTATTATTATTATTATTTATATTATTATGTATTATTATTTTAATTTTTTTCTGTCTAACTCTTAACTATTATATACGCATAAGTCAAACACACTTTTCGGTACGCTCGTCGCGCACAGTATTAACGCTACCTACACAAATGACGAGTGTGCCACTACCACACCAATACCTTTCTACTTTCCTATCCAAACATCTTTAATAATAGCAAATAATATATCATATAAATTATAATGTAATGTCAAAGCGATGACCGCACTCGTCGTCGTCTTGACAAAAGGGTTAATATAGTTAAATCATTTTATTTTTTAAATAAGTGATAATATGTAATAAAAATTATTGTTTATTAAAAAAAAAATTATATATATATATATTTACTTATCTTATTTTATTTCATTATAATATAATATGACAAATTTTGTTTTCTAGCTCACATCGAATAATGATACAAAATAAACCAAAAAAACAATAAATCACACAAAAACGATACATACCTATATAATATTATAATATATAAAGTTCGACATATCGATTTAACGAGTTGATTGTAAAACATAATAAGTAATTTAATATAATATATATATGGCGTAAAAAACAAAAACGAAACACAAAAATAACCTATACACGGAAGTTTGTTAAACGCATAATATATAATAATCATAATAAGTAATAACTAATAATATTGTTGGAAAACTAAGGAAAAAAATTGTTTAAACGGCGGAGCTCGGTGAAAAACTTCAGTATATGTCGAGTGATTCCGACAATTTATCTTTGTTAGTCGGCCGAAATACGCATTGGATTTGAACTACGACTTTTTAAATAATCTTTATACCTACACGGCATATTATTTTATTGGAACATTTCAAAATTTTACTGTCCCGTCAGCATTCAATTTTTAAGTAGGCCTAACGATAATTAATATTTATTTTTTTTTACAATTTATTTTGACTCGACAACTATATACAGGCTCTAATATCAAAATTTACTGAATGACAGCCATTTCAAATTTTATCATTGATACATTTTTTAAAATTACTTAAAAGTTCAAAATCGAACAATTATTCACAACATCTATGCATATATTACTATATATTATTTAATATTTAAATAATATTAATATTATTATTCAATATATTTTGTTGTGCCTAACAATAATTGTAATATCAGGTCCACACATAGTAAAATAGTAAACATAAACCTAACTTATTATCCCGTCTGTGTGGTCTAAACATACCTATTGGTTTTTTTTTAAAAAAACTGTTGTGTTTGTGTGGACAACGGATTAATATTTAAATAAAATATGTAATAATAATAAAGAACGGTATTTTTAAGTAATGTAAAAAAATATTTTAAAATACATATAAATGGATACTTAAGTAAACATTAATAGTTAATACTAAAATAATTACGAAATTATAAAAACTAATTTAAAAATGCCGTTAAATAAAAACAAAATCAAGTCATAATAAGTTTTAAATGTATTTTAATGGTTGAATGTTGATATTAGAACCATAGTCGATGAGTATATAAAAAAAAAAATAAAATACAAAATGGCATTACTGCAAATACGGTCGAAAAACGAATATTTAAAACAGTTGTTGCTATAGTAATATTATATTTGAAAAAACCAGTTAATAAAAAATACAAGTTTTAATGCACACGTACCGAAAGGGTTGCCAATTTGTGATGTTCCTATAAATGTGTGTTCAGTAACTACTACCTAGTCTAAAGAGTCTAAGAAACTCTCCGTTCGAATCCGGCCCAGAAATTAGGGCGGGCGATTTCTAATAATCAGCCAACACGTACAATTTAATCTTATACAATATATTTATGTCCAAAAATTCAACTTGGACGGGAGACAGATACGTTATTCACCGAGTCGCCGCTTATATAATAATCACATAATAATATAAAATTTATCTTTCTTTTATAATATATACAACTACGTCGTCTGATACTGCAGACTTGACCTGTATATTGGGTAGGTAGACGATTAAACCTATACAACATATTATTATTTATTATATTATACTATTAATAATTATTAACAATCTCAGCGGTCGTTAAAAGTGGTAACAAACAATTGATTAGATTTATTCTTCTAAAACGCTTATTAATTCCCTTTGACCCCCAACGGTTATTTAACAAAATATACTATATGTGGGCGGTATTCGATAAATTCCGAAAAATCTGTAGCAGTATACGAACCGGTCGGCTACACCGGACGTGTCCGATTTTATGCGCCAACATTAAAGGTTTAAATAGGTAATGATTACAAAACGACGACGTCCTTCTCCTCTAAAAAAAAACGGTTTTCCGACGGCACTCGTATATTTTTCACTGGTATAATAATATGGGTAAATCTTGTGCAGTTGTGCGATACGCCGTCACGGGTTCCCAGAGTAATGTTACCAATGTATTTTATAATACCGGCGGTAATAATTGGCTAGGGCGACACCAAAAGTTTGCGAAAAACCGTTTTCATATTCGGCACACGACGACGACGTTAATATCATCATAATTATTACTCATGTCGTGTAAATTATTTTTAGGGTACTATATGCGTGAAAATTGTGCGCAAAATTGATCGTAAAACTAATAATATTAACGATATAGAACCAATATAATTGTGAACAAATAGAAATATATATACTGTAATTAATATAAATGGTGTGTGTTGGTTGAAACGCGGTTGGGGAGAAAATAAATGTACAAATAAAATAATATAGTTTATAAGATAATATAATAGTTATTGTTATCGTCGTCTTGGTCGGTTATTTTTTGGTCGCGACCACTTCCTCTTCGTCCGAAAAGTCTTCGTCGTGTGTGTGCGTCACTGACGACGGCACTTGGGTGCTGAACGTGTTTGTGCCCTGCAGCATCTGAGTCTGTGATCGGGAAAACACGAATCTTCAATGAAAAACAATAATAATAATCACATCAACGTGTGAAGCGGGAGGGAAGGGCATGCACCTACAAGAGTGGAGTTTAATCCCACCAAAAAAAAAAAGTTGTCCCCGAAAAAAGATCACATTTATGATATTATAGGTACTGCGTGAATTGCAGCTCGAGTATTTTAAAAACGTACGTAAATTGCGTCCAGGGAGATTTAAAAATAATCACGCACAGTGATACACTGATAGTTAGAAAAGTTAGGGAACGAAAAGTGGAAAGATTATGGAAAAAGATACATGTAATTATACATATAAGAAAAAATGAAATGATGGAAAAAAAAATATTCGTTTAGACATATTATGCAGGAATCATTATACAAATGTTCATCAGTTACTTAATATTGCCAATTTTTAATAGTACATTTTTCAATCATAAACAATATAAACAGCAAAACCAATAGTTTTTATAACTATACCAATATTAATAAAATTAGCCATTAGGTTATTCTTATGTCTGAAAAATGGAAGGAAAATATTAATTTTTCCAAAATAGCCCGGGCGTAATATACGTAGATATGAATAATAAAAAAATTGGCCTCAATTTACATGTTAAATACTAAATATACCTGGTTCTCAATTTACATAAGTATGTATAAAATTAGCTGGGCTGCAATTTACGTATATACAAAAAATTTAAAATGTATCCGGTGGAATTGAAGGGTTTCGATTGTTGGATGTTTTTAGAGGGTTTTTAGGGGTGTTTGGGGATAATTCGGGTGAAAAGACCCAGCCCTGCAGTCACGCTCATGATAGGGGAAGGCGGGAAAACCCCGTAAAAGATTCCGAACTCGCCTCGTCCACAGTCGTAGTCGCAGCAGCATTTTTACTGGCATTTAGCACTGTTTCGCTAACGGACTTCAACGTCGCCGCCGCCGATGCCGTCGCCGCCGCGCTGTCTTCTTTGCTCAGTCTCTGTTCGTGTTCGTGTGCCACAGTGGACTCATGCGGCATCTGCAAGCACATAAGAAAAACATAAATTGAAGGCGTAAGATAATATTTTATTAGCACTCAAAATATAAAATTCATTGTTATTGGTAACCCATCGTCGTATTTCCATAACTCATAAGCATATATATAATATCCATATCGTTTTTTTTTCACGAACCGGGTGTCGACGAATTATCCGAATCGTGAAGAATAGGTATAATTTTTACACGATATAGACGATTGTTTTTCCCCATTTCATGAAACCGGTTAGGTATTTGTTTTGGACATTTTATGGGATAATGTATAGTTTT
Organism: Acyrthosiphon pisum; assembly: GCF_005508785.2. Lineage (NCBI taxonomy): Eukaryota > Metazoa > Arthropoda > Insecta > Hemiptera > Aphididae > Acyrthosiphon > Acyrthosiphon pisum. The sequence goes on from NC_042493.1 coordinate 56,452,724, forward strand.
TACTTTTTACACAATATCTACTTAGGTACCTATATGGATAAATTATTATCGAATTTTTATCACGACACGATTATGTCCATATCTTCTAAACAATCTAAACTTATTTCAGTGCATACGGCATACCTATACTAGAACAGTAGAACTGTGCTAATACCTAAACGTCGTAATTATTTTGAAAAATGTTTAGTTGTTTCTAGAAATTATTGTGATTTATTCAAATTGTGTGACATAATATTATATAGGTACCTACACCACGATTATTACATTTTTATTTAATACACACTATACATCCATATAATATAATAAATTATAATATGATAGGCAATAGAAGGATGAATGGGTTTTTTGATTAACAAAATATAATTTTTTTATTGGAGCGCTGCTCTAAAGAGTATAGAGCGATAACCGTTATTTTCTAATTGATAGGTAAGTACTACTGAATATATTGATTTGTGTGCACCATCAGAACTTACTACAGGTAGGTAGTAGGTAGTAGGTATTAAAACTATAGGGTTCGGGACTTATTACACGTATACAATTGTTCAAAAAATGGTTTAAAACCCACTGCTGAAGTTATAGGGGAACAATTGGAAGAAAACAGCATATTTATATGAGCTATTATATATGATAGTTAATAATAATTGTTAAAAATGCTAAGTATGTCGAATATAAATTTTTGTAAAATATAATAAAATAAAATATCTGTAAAAATACGCAGTTCAAACATGTTTGTATTACATTTCACAAATCAAATGTATATAGACGCATATTAGTTTACCTGAAATATTCCACAACAATCACAAAAACAAAATTCAATACAAGTACCAAACTCTACTAATAAGTAATAAGCAATTTTTATTAAAAATATTAAAAAAACGTAAAAAATATTTTATTTACGGGCAATTAGTAGTGACCCATCTGTTTATTTTAACTATAAAGCTAATAAATAATAACGTTATCAAAACGTTAATAAATATTTAATAATAATATTTACAACTTATATTTAATGTATTATTGAATAATATTATCTTTAATATTTAATAATAAATAATAATATTTACAGCTTATATTTAATGTTCGTTGAATAATATTACCTTTTATTGAATGAATGTAATTGTGTTTTTAGGTATTTAAAATTGTTAATACCTACTTTAAGTCTTTTAAGATTTTATTTTCAATTCAGGCGTATTTCTATAGCAAATTAAATTAAATATTTATTGAGAAAATCGAAAAATGATCTGTTTAAAGTATCATCTTGATTCAATTTGCTAAAATAGTTACAACTAGAGAGCTCATCTATTTCACACAATACATATCTACGCGCGTGCATAAAATTTATAGTATTTCACGTTAACAACATACGTAGGTTTATAATATATCAGGTTTATGATGTTTATTATAAAATAATTTTATCATAAATCGTATAATTTTTTTCGATGCGTTTGAAATTTTGTGCACTCTTGTTGACTCTGGTTTTCGCGAATTTGATAGAAAAAAAATCAAAATGACGCGTTACTATAGTAATATTATGTAGGTAAAAATAGTGTGAGATATGTAGTAGAATTGAACCATTTAAGATTAGGTTAGATGGCCACGATGTAATTATTTAGTTTTTAAAATTGTTCGCGCAATAACAATTGACTGCATAATAGCCATATATTTTCCAGTCCGATAGTTACCTATATTATTGTTTTTCTACCAAGTGAATAAATGTTCAAGTTCGGAAACATTTCATTACCTAAATATAAGCACACAAAAATACGTTTTTAATTGTTGCAAATTAAGTTCATGTATAGTTTCTCTAAAAATGTGTGTCATAGGTACATATTAGATTCTCTAATAAGTCATATCAATAATAACAAATGTCAATCCAAAAATTGAAAATCATTCGTAAATTCTACTAACGCAAATACCTACCTATATGTATATTCATGAGTCATTGATTAAATACTTTTTTTAAGATAAATACGTTATTTAGCAAAAAAAAATATTTTTGATAAATTGTTATCTTTTATTACACAGTTGTGAAGAAGATGGTTTCTCGTTTTATAATTTTTAAATCGTATCGAACCATCGAAAATAAATCTTCAAATAAAAGTATCGCTTATTTTGACTTACCTACCATTAGGTATTAATTAATTTCAAATTACATTCAATTAAAAAAAATTAATGTATCTTTATGGATTGGCGATTTTGAGTAATTTATTATATTTTTATTGGAAAAACTAAAAGAAAATGCGCAGCACTATAAATAGGTAGACAGGTCATAATTACCACCTACGCGGATATATTATTGTACTTTAAAAATCCCAATTAGCTAACTTATTATTTTGTAATGATTTTAGATATTTAGATATATTACATTATTATAAATTCGTTATCTGAACAGCATTAAAACGTAAAATATAATAATATGGTACGTATATTACTATTACTGTAAATTCTACTGGCCTTTTACCTTTAGTTTTTTTCTTTGTTGTAGTTTTAAATAATAATGAACGAATAGCGATTATTTAAATTATGCATAGTATCTATAAAAGATAACCTATTCGATCGACCAACAATTTGGCGTAGGTAGGTTGGTACTTTTAAAAATCAAATAGTACAAACCAATTTAATTTGTATTAATTCAAAAATATTAACATCACAAAACCATGTATTTTTACCTATATTATAATTTATAACTATTTCAACCAATGTTGTAATTATTATACAACGTTCGTTATATATATAATCTTCAAAAACAATTGAACGTTTTTATAGGGACTTTGTGCACGGCTTACAGTGCCTCACACAGTCACACATGCAATATACGCTACAAATTACAATGCAATATTTATTAAACTACCTATCACTGTTATAATTTTTATATAATTTAATGCTGGCTGTATACATTAGTACATTACTATATGTCTATACTATAGTTTATAAAATACAGGAAGTAATACAAATGGCCCAATTCACGTTTATGACGAGGGGACGGCATTGGCCATAAACTATTACTGGCTTACTCATACTGTGATGGTATCTAACACAGTTAACGCGGTAAACCTAACAATATAAGTAATATAACACACAACCAGAAATCGCTTAACATCATATCACAATTTATTTTATCGACACTTCCGACCGACCCAACAGTCGCCTCTGTGCACGCGAGCAATATGATGCCTTTCGTTTTACACTTTTACTATAATATATTTTTAAGTATGAGTCACGGGATTATGGGAATTTTTAAATAAAATAATAACTGAGCTTTGCATTACGTGGATAGTGAGTGGATTTTTAAATGGTTCATAGCTAACTGAGTTTTTCAAAAAGCCAGAGAAAAGTTTAAGTGTAAACCAGGATGTCTAAACAATGCTTACAACGTGGCTCCGACAAATAAAAACAAAATAATGGAGCAATAGGCTTAAGATTCATACAACTGATGAAAAATTACGTGTTTATTATGCTTGAGAAACATTCACCATATGAAATTATATTTCTACTCCTAAAATCTGGTAGAAATCTTATTTACTTTATATAAACATATAATTTCAAAATTAAAACCAAAGAACTAAAAATAAGTCAATCAGAAACAGGCAAAACCATACAGCAAAGTGCATTTTTTGGGTTAGGTATTGTAAAACGTAGCTTGAAAAAGTATGAATGTTGTAACAAAAGTTACAAATTCAATTTTAAAACTTATTTTGCATTTATTTTTTTAATGTTTTAGGCCAAAATAATAAAAAAAACGGTACGCATAGACCGATATTTTATAAAGCCCGTAATATATACCTTCTTCAGACATATTTCAATATTTTCATACTTTCATCATAGGAGGCAATAATTTGTAGCCGTTATATAATAATTCCTAAACGCATATATTAACAAACGAGCCTGCAGAATAAAATCCTACCCATGAAAAGATGCGAATTGCTTATAATCTATAATCCAATAATTATAATGATATTAATATTAAAGTACATGCAGTTGAAAATTCCCAAGAGGGCAACGGCCATTTTTTCTCCCCCAGCGGCCGCTCTTATACATAATAAAATTAAGTAAGAATTTATATACTCACTAATTATTATATACATTCATCATGTTTAGGATATTATAGTATAATGCCTATCAGACTATCAAGTCATTATTTGTGGCGTACTGGTGAATTATAATGAGATAAGAAGATTTTACATTGTATGCTGATGACTGATATGCAGTGACTAGAACGCTATTTATCTAAACCCATACAAATCACTAGGTATATACTATTTAGAAATAAATATACAATTATATCTAATAACAAAAATAAATACAATTTTTACTTAAATATTTCAATGAAAATGATGTTTAATTTTCATTTAATGACATTTTCAAAATAGATTAATTACATGCAATTTATATACCACAAACAGAACTGTCGAACACAGTTTTACGGTATGTCGATATTGACTTTAATAAGTTAATAAAAGCTAAATAATGGCTAGTAATAATTAAGAAATATAATATGCGATTTGTTTTTGGCCAAAATTATTACAACCTACTAATAGATTTACTAATAGAAAAGAAATCTACTATAATAATACCTAATATCAACAAAAATAATATATAATTTCTCCATCAAAAATAATCTTTCATTATGTACAATGATTCAAGTTTAACACATATATTAGGTACAGTGATCTACTCAATGTTGATGTCGACACTTCCTAAACAGCAGAGCTAATTATCCAGCTTATTTCATTTTAAACTTGTACTTATGACATCATACAACACAAATGTCAAATAAAATATAATATAAAATCAAAATCTATTATAAAATACTACTAGCCCATTAACTCTGAATCCTATTAACAATAATTCATCTCTACTCATTATTCTATTAATGGGATGACATTTTAAAATGTCGTCTATATTAATAATAGTAACTAACTGCACGTCTTGCAGTAGTAGTTATAGTTTAGATAATTCCACGTGATTATTATGAATATGTATTTTTTATATATCTATTTAATCAATAAAGATTTACTTATATATTAATTGGGCACTAGAAATAAATTAACACGGTTTGAAACTATAATAATATAATAATTGAAGTTCAACGGATGAAATGATTAGAGTTTATTAATTAAATGCTCAATAAGTATAGATATAAGTTTATAATAAGTCAGAATAGTCAGATAATATTTCCTATTTTCAAGATTAAAGGTAATTTATATTTACTATTGCGTGTAATCGTCAAGTTCGTCACACACAAAACAAAATATAAATTATTCGTCTACATAACGTACACTTTTACGTTTTAGTGTATATAACTAAACGTTCATAATGTTTTTGTGCATATTGTTTACAAGGTTTTACACACTAATGCCTGAATAGTTTATTCGGGTTTTAAGTGTTTAGTATATAATATGATAACGGGCTACGTGCGATTATCAAAAAATTTTTATCGATTATATTTAAGTACCTATACTAAAAAAATCGTACGTAAATAATAGGTAAATACGACGAAATTTAAAATAGAAACATAATATTGGATATAGGTATGGAAATACATAGTGCACTATATTATAACATAGTGTTAAAATAAAACGTTTTTACTTACCAGCATAGCCGGTGCTCGGAACATATAGGAAAATGGATAATATATTAGATTTAAAAACGTCGCTGCATACAAGTCTGCATACCGCGTGACCTGCGACGAGAAGAAGGTTTGCCTGGACCCCGATCGGAAGAGACTACCCATCATTCCGTACGATAAGTCCATTTTGTGGGTAACGTCGCGCATCGCCATTCTCAGTTTTGAAATGTCCGGCTTTTCGTTGGTACTGCTGTCTAAATTCCTATAATCGAAAACCAAAAAAATAAATCCACACGTTATGACGCGATGTTAAACAATTAACGTATCAAATATATTAGTTTTTATTTTTTATTTTGAGGAATCAACTGCATGGTTATATTAGTCTGTTATTACTATAGGGGGTACGGTTGGTTCAGAACACTCGTGTATGTGTGGCGAGGCTTAGTCACTAAAACCCTGGTGGTCCCTCATCCGGGAACCAGCGACACTGCCTGATGTTTACCTCAGAACACATTAGTGACTGAGGCCAACCACCGTACCACACCAGGCCACCAAATATATTAGTAATCTGTAAGTACGAGAGAATTTATGTTACATCGTGACCGTGTTATACATTATATCTAATCCGGGAATTTAACGATTTTTTTTTTTTTATATCAGAGCAAAACCTGACACGAAGTATACACAGAAATAATTTTAAAAACCATGAGAATTACAATTTAATTTGAATTGATTCTTTAAATCATTTTACAGTATTTTAAAATTAGAATATTTTTCAAATTTGTTTTTAAGATTATTTATCTATCGACCATTAACATTCAAAGCAATCTGTTTTCCTCGCAATCAATTAAACAGCGATAAATGTGCCTGCGATTTATTCATCGGGGTCCGGGGATCAATAATAATTGTTCTCAATTCCAACTCAACGACCATTCACTTATCAGCCAGGCCACCGTTTTACTCGATAACTTCCTCTTGTCATATTTTTTATTAGTTAGTTATAATTATTATAACATTTTTGTAGTTATATATTTAAATTAATTAATTTACCCTATAATAGTTTTAGTGCTGTTTAAAATCACTAACGAGGAACCAACCAAAAGTTCTTAAAATGTATGAAAAATAAATTGTAAGCTCGATAAATATTCATGATAAATAAATCACGTCCTATACAATGTAAAGTGCGACATTATTTTTATCGATATTATTAAATTGAGTACTGTTATAGGCTTGATGTAAGATACTGTGATCTGTATATATCAGGGGTCACTAATTAATACTTTTGGAGGACTACATTAAGAATTTTGAAAATTTTCGGGGGCCATCAAAATTCAAAGCAAATATTCGTAACATATTATATTATAATGCAAAAGTAACATAGTAGTTTAGTGCATATGAAAAAATAATTACCTAATTAAATAAAATACAATACAAATTTATAATAATTATAATATAAATAGAAAATTGGGTTATAAAACTTCTCAATTTTTGATTTATGAAGTTCACAAATTACAGGACATTTTTCGGCAAATGATTTATGTGAAGTCTCAAAATAAGGTTTAATATAGAAAACTTTAAAAACAAATACTGTTTGGTGGCAAATCAAACAAATTTTTATCGGTTTTACTTTTTTTTTCATTATGTACGGGCCGGATAAGATTTATCTAAGGGCCGTATTCGGCCCGCGGACCGCCATTTGGCGATCGCTCGTATATAATATCTTTGCACTTAGTTAACTCACTTGTACATGTTTCCAAGAGCTATATCGAAATTTTGCAGTTCTGCAAATAGCTGACATTTATCTGTCCACACGTGCAGCTCTTGAACCAACTCGGGGACGACTAAAAACGTTCTCCAACCACGTATCTTCTTTGACTTGAGAATGTCTCCAAATATATGATCTCCCACATACAGAACGTCTTTTCCCTTTGCGCCGATGAGCTTGGTGAAAATGTCGCAAGAGCCTTTCCGTCAAGCGAGACACAATACAATATAAATAATTATAACATCTATAACAATTAGTAATGCGTGTCAGTAAAATTTACCTCCCGAATATACTTGGCCTTTTAGCAGAGGCCCAATGTGCGTGCCCATTTTCAGAGCTCCGGTTTTGGTGTCCACTTGTCGCAGGATCGTGCCTTCGCTGAAAAACAACGGTTTTCTGGCATCTACCACCACTATGTCGAAATATGATTGCCAGTCTCTGTGTGGTTCGCTGGGCTACATTCGGTGAAAAAATATTGTTGTTATATTATTATTTTTGTGTTACATTGTCGACGGACGACAGTGGTCACTACGAACCGAACGACTTACCGAAGCACCGTGTGGGTAATCGAACAAATACGTCATGATCATGTTGGTGAACCAGTAATCACTGTTGGTCAACAGAAACACCTTGGCACCACTTTGCCGGATTCTAGCCAAGAACATGGGCAGTCTCGCGTCTTTGTTGACGTAATCGGATAAGTTTTGGATAGTTCTCTCTTTCAAATCACCCTACAGTTATAACCGTGTAAGACGAAATAATCAAAATACACTTTTGAATATATTTTGGTAGGTATATAGCATAAACTATTTTAAAGCTAATCTATAATCTAATACCCACGTATTAGGTTATAGATTAGGTATAGCGTAGGTGATATAATTGATTATTAATACTAGTGTTCATAATCAATGGTTAATATATGATTATAGGTAGTGGCTAGGTTAAATATAAGACACAGAGTACATGATGACAAATTGTGCCGAAAACGCTAAAAACAAATAGGTTTGCGTATACCATTTTGATAATAGCAATAAAAGTCGTACAAACATACCTAATTAGTTTTTTAATCTATCGACTTTTATACAATTTGAACTTTTGTAGAAACTTTATAAAATATTAAAATTAATAAGAATATTAATATTTTTCACCCGTGAAAAAAAATTCACAAATTCAATGTAAGTTAACAAGGTTTTTACCGAACAAATTTCGTTTTTGCAATTATTGTCATTCAATCATGCAACAATCATTACAATAATGGTCGAGGACTATTTAACGTTTGAAAGCAGCCATTTTGGCGCATAGACATTTGAGCAACAAAAATAAAATTTGTATTTTCATAAATTATAGCATAGTGTATTTTTAAGATTTTTTTATTGTATCATACTTAAAAATAATAGGTTGTAGAACAACATGACAATCATATTTTGGCTTGCTATCATACAATTCTTTAAAAACATAAATCGAAAACGAGATAGCTGACAATAGTAGAATGACACTTAAATATTATTCCAATTTTTAGGTAGGTACTTTGATAAAAGTAACTAGTAAGTGATGAGAAACGTTAACCTGGGGATCTAATATATTTCTGGCCGACAGCAGACCAGATAAAAACATAATTTTAATTTTTGATAGATCTGGCAATCGAATCGCTGTCGGAACATTTGCCAGATGATTTATACCCATTATTAGATTGGTTTAAAGATAATTAATACGTGCAGGGGACGGTTATTTCCTCCCAACATTCAGAACGTTCACGAGCTAGTTTTAAATAAGAAAATCGCACAAATAACTATGGACAATTCGTCAAGAAACTTAATATATATATATATATATATATATATATTTCTATAGATAACAATGTTTGTGGTGATTTATGTCATTCCGTATTGCCTTCAACGTGTATTTGGAGGGGGGCGTAATTTATATTATAATTACCGGGAAGCCGGAAATTATCTACCAATAAAATTAAAAAAGAACTTTAATGTAAATAAAAGAATATCCAAAATATAAATGATAGCCAACAACAAATTATTTCACGAGCATACTTCGCTATATTAAATCAAATTAATTTTTTACTTTATAATATTTGGTCAATGGTTGGTTATACTATAAACTAAAATTATAATTATTCATTTTTATGCTATTTTTGAAGTCCAAATGTCCTATCATCTAAAGATCGAATCCAACTGCCATTTGCATATATATGTCACATACACCTCCTATATTATATAATAAATATCTCAATGGAGACGGTTAGGTTTACCTACTGTCAGTTCGTGGTTGATCTGATAGGTTTAGGAAGGACGGGCTAAGATCGTCTAACCTAACCGGTCATACATATATATATTTTAACACAGACGTGGTAAAATGATCTCTTGAAACTTGGGGTTAAGTGTAATACTATAATAGTATTATTATAATATATTCGTATATATTACATGTATGTGCATCCAGTCCACGGCATTCCTCACATCTTGGAATATAGAGTTGAACGACATCAGCAAATCACCACTGCGTACTCCGGTTTTTTCCCTGTGTAGCACAAACGATAACGTAATAATATACTATATTGTGTAAAATATATTTTACACAAACAAAACGGTCCGAATTTGGCTGTGGTCAAGTAAATATTTTTAACGAAACGACTTAATTATGATGAATAATATTAATATATTAGCTATATGTATAAGCTATGGCGCCCAAATGCCCACTATGAATCTTGAGTGTGGTAGGTAAATACGTACTAAATAACTATAATAGAACAGGATGGTATATTTTATGGGATCTTGTCCAATAAAGGTACCTACTATAATATCAAGTAAACAGATAGCACGCATTAGTGTAGTTTTATTTATTATTAATTTATAAATAAAACGACATGATTCCTTTGGAAATTATTTTTTTTACATTATTTTAAGTCATTAAAACCAACTTTTTATACACGAATAAAATTTTACACAATACCAGTAAATAAAAATTGCAGGTGATGAAAAGTGAAAATGTTCAGCAAATAGGTATTTATAATAGCAGTATTTAGTTATAATATGATTTTCAAAAAATATCTAGGTTATTTTCGAACCATTTATAGACATTTAAAATGTTCAATCTTTATCAGTTTTTCTCAAATTATGTTGATATACTTTTTTAAGTCAAAAAGCTTGAAAAAATAATACGATAGGTTCCTCATAAGTTGTAGGTACTCGTAATACTTTAAAATAATCGAAAATACACGAGTACAATTTTTAATATTAACGTTTGAAATTCAAATGTTGTCAAAATTCGTTGAAATCACGAAAATATGCATGTTGTTTTAAAAATTAATCAATTTTAAATTGTAGTAACATAAGCTTGATATTTTAATACAAAATGTTATATACATTTTTTTACTAGAATTTAAAAATAAAGTTTAGTTTGGATACTATATCGGCTTTTGAGGTCCAATTTTTTACGACAATGGATATTCAAACGTATAATAGCGATATTATGTTAGCCTGCGGTAAGACTAAAAATCTATAAGGTAAAATGACACTATTTCCCGCTTAGTTAAATATCTGAGGGGCAGCCCCCCCCCCAGATTACGCCTATGTATATAAGTTATATAATATAACTACTAACATGTTATATAATATAACCGTATATATAATACACATCAAATATTTTATGTACGTAAATAAGTAACATGTAGTAAGTAGTAACAAACCTCGAGTAGTTTGGCGAAGTGGTAAAATAGTTTATCAGACAGGCCAACAAATATGTTTCTGGCAAATTGAACAGCGTGTTGAGCACGTAGACGCGGGACTCGTCAAGGAGCAGGAATTTGTTGGGATACAACTCGTACACCTGAGAGCTAATGGTAAAAAACACACGTTGGTATAATACCATAATGCGTTTAGGACATTTATGTATAAAAACTGACGTATAGTCAGAGGTTACTTAGATAGGTAACACACTATCACTGTATAAGCAAATACTGCAAACTTCACAAATAAATGTGTAACTGGTGATTCTTTTAACAGTAAACACTCATTATTTCGAATGGTCTTAATTTTTTTACATAATTTTAAGTCATTATAATCATTACGAAACACTTTTAAAAGAAAATCATTTTATAAGTTTTTATTTTTTTGAACGACAACTTACAGTTAATTATTGTAAAGCACAATAATTTTCTGATAATTTTGATGTACAGCAATCGAATTTTGAACCATTAACTAATTAGTTATATAAATACTTATATTATTTAGTTATAAATACTTCAAGTGTGGATCATCGATCTATTGTAGTAGACAAACGATTATGCGGGGTACCCATTCGGTATTCCTTAAAACTTGACAATACATAATTAGCTTCTATTTGTAAGTCTGATTTTTATACTTCAAAAAATAGAAAAAAGCAGGTAAGTGGATGTCGCTCTGCTGTACAGTAGGTTACAAGTGGGTCATTGTATAATGGGTTGTATTAGACTTGAATTCAATGATAAAATATCATTGTATAAGAAAAACGATTCTGAGCGGAAACGGTCTGTCAGTCTGTTATGGATATTTTGTATTTTGTTATTATTTATTTTATCATGTAAGTTGAATTAATATTGAAATATTATAATTTTTTATTCGTTTCTATGGTGATAAAAGATACTATATGTTGAAATCGAAACACTCCTTCTAGAAGAAATTTTGTGTATAGAATATAAAAAGAAAAAATAAATAAAAAAATAAAAAAATAAACACTCGCTCCGCTCAGAATCTAAAAAGTACTTATTATTTATTTTCGAAAACGTTAATAATTTTTGAAAATGTAAGATACTGAATGTTTACTATTAAAAGAGTCATCCTATATAATATATCACTCACTGTTTTAAAAACTCGAAACCTTGTACGCAGACGAGTATGTTACCGTAAGAATCCACTTTGAGCAAAGTTCCGTACAAAGAATCGAACCACAAGCCCCTGAAAAAAATAATTCGTTTTGATATGCTTTGAAATAAATTAATACCTAAATAAAATAAAAATTTGTTTAACTCTTCAAATCTACCTTCTGTCTGTATACACTTTCAAAATTATGTAACGATTGGAACATAATATAGTTGAAAGTTTTTTATTGAACAAAAATGTATATACCTATTTACAATCTGTATTTACATGTTATATACAATAAGTAAATTTGTTGAGATTTGATTGATGGGAGGGGAAAGTCACCCAGTGGCGGCACCCCAAACATAATAATATAGTTAATGAAGTTTATAGTTCTACTTTTAAAATTTTGTTCTTTTACATCATAAATCGATACAAATAAATAAATATAAATCAACAAGCTTCAAATTATATTATATGTAAAACTTTTCAGATTTTTTGTTTTTGAAATTTATTATTATGTAAACAAGGTGAGAAATACAATATACATATTAAAATTAAAATTATGCATGGATTAGTTTAATATTATATAGGTTGAAAATGTTGTACACAACTTTAAAACTACTAATAAAAATAAAAATATTTTGATATTCATGAAGATATCCCTTCACCACAGGTGGTCACATCAGTGCCAATATTTTATAACTTATTTAAAATTAAATTCTTATAATTGACAACCTAGTAAAATAGACTGAGAGTGAAGCCATATGAAACTGGCCCCTTACTCATTAAAACATTATTACGGTATAAACCTATTTGGTTGCAAATAGCTGCAAATAAGTATCAAAATATTGACATCACCTGCAGCTCGGAGCCGATGCGACCATCTGTCCTCCCCTCCCTCCCGGCACTCCCTACCACCCATGGGCTACTAGTTATTTGTGACGAAAGTAGTAAGTTACATATTAGTATTTTACGCAACTATAATTGCATATTTAGTTGAAACATCAGTTAAAAAATATAAACATCGATTTAGAGAAGTTGAGCACATTGGGACATAGGGACATTATGATGTTGGAAATCCATTTATAAGAACATTAATTGCGACAAAAATATTATAGTCGGGGACACGAAAAATGGCTTGTGATTTTAGCACCCTCAGTGGTGTTTTTTCGGTAGGGTTATAGTAGTTTGGATGGCCCTACCAAAAGTACACCACTGGGGGTTCTAAAATCACACGCCACTTTTCGTGTCCCGGACTATAGATTGCAAATTATAAAAAATTGACGCCGATTTGGAATCGATTTGATGACTTGGGATGGGAGGGAGGAGGGGGTAAAGAGGTTTCACGGAAGTAAGTTTTCAGTTTTCAGAATGTTATTTTTGAAATGTTGGTGTTTGAATTATATCTTCAGGTTAAATATCTTCGGGTAATATTATAAGAAACAAGTAAGTATTCAACAATTTATAGTGAACCATTACTAAATGAATATATTTTTATGCAATTTGGTATAAATGTTACTATACGTAACTACCTACTGTTGTAACTTAAAATTCGTTGATTGTTAAGGACTTTTAACGGTATTCCAAACTTTTGTTAACATTTTGGGCCTGTGGATATAATATAATATTATGGTCAAAGTATGAATATCTTAAATATACTGATTTATGTGACATTATAATATATACTAATGGCGTATACAAAACAGTAAAATCAGTTGCATTACGTGAAACTTGGTAGCCCTAGGGAGGTGGAAGGCCCCTTAAACACAGAAATTAAATGATTAAATAGTGATCTAATAGTTTAATATAATAGAAGCTAATAAAAAAATATATTAAATAATATAATAATATATTATTATACTTGTAATTATAAATGTATATAAAACAATATATCATTGTACCTACCAAACTATATTTAAAATGAACTTTTCGATCCTTCATTCGATTAAAAAATAAATAGTTTCAGTTTCTCAGTTTTCTTTATATCATGATAAAAGTACCATGGTTCCCCAACTTATACGTACCTGGGGGGCTTAAATACGCTGCTGAGTACAATCTTGTTTAAATGTCCTAATTTAAACAGCTACTGGAAATTATTTTAAACTATATATTGTTTTGTATTATTGCATGTATAATTTAAAACGTTTTATCGATAAATAATTTAGAAATAACGTTGTACTTAATCCGTTCAAATCAATTACTTATCAAAATTGTATAACAATGTTCAATTGTTAATGTTACAATCATACAAATTATATAACAGTAGTACTGAATTATTGTTACAACATTAAGTCTAGTATGAAAACTATAGAGTATAGGTATATATAGATATGAATATATGATTCAAGTACCTACTTATTACCTACCTACGAAAAAAAAAATTAAAGAACACAACTTCAACACAAATTTAAATATAATATACCAACATTTACGGACTTATTATGCATGTTAAGTTTCAAAGTCATTCTTCGCATAATAGTAATGATTTCAAAAATCACACCGTTCTCAAAAACCTGAATACCTATTATAGGTATGCCTAAACTTGAAACGAACCACAAATATCATACAAGTATAATACTACTCGTATACTACATCAATAAGTTTATAATAGATAGCCAAATAGGTTAGGTTATTCATGAAAAAATGTACTTACCTTACCGGGAACGTGGGATCATACTCGAACTGCAATATCTGAGTAGGATACCCGAGCGATACGAGCCTTTCGACGGCCAGTGCGAATCCCAGTCTCTCGTAGGCCGGAGACTTGTACTCTGCCAACACAATAATGATAACGGTAATGATAGTCCAAATAACACCGTTAGTAAAGACAATACAGCCCACCCCCGACCCGTCCTGTCATGGGTCCGCGTCAAGATCGACGCTTATCGTATAACAAGGCGCCGAAATCGACGAAGCATAATAATATAATATTACTAATTTACAGGTAGGTATACCATAATAATATTATGGTTTATTATATTTATATATTATTATGTATACAGGCAATTAATGCCATGTTACGATCGCGTACCGGCCAACGTATAGTCCATGTCGAATCCATAGAATTTGATGTTCTCCAGGTGCAGACTCCTGTTGACGAAAATTCTGGAATGAAAACGATCAATTGTTTGCATTAATGCGGGCGGTCTAGAAAACGGCCGGCGGCTGCATTTCATCGATAGCAAACGCCGTTCCGTGCGAAGAGTGTGATAAATCATTAATTACGATCGGTTGACTCGGGAGCTCGTCTAGCTGTATCGTATAGTACTATAGTGTATAATAATATAATACTTGTGCAAGCAAACACGCCGAGCTGAAGTGTGTTCGTTACGACGTTACTCGTTAATATACGTTAATAATGTATGGGACACACGCGCACAGATGGGTTAATCAATATTATATTGTATAGGTAACAATATTATAATTGACGATTTTTCTAATCTCGCTCGGCGTTTGTCGATAAAAGTTTTTGGTATTTTGTTTATTATAGTTTAAGACACATATAGACAATAATATATTATTATTTATTATAATATTATAAAGTTCGTTCATATTATTATAGTAACATTAATAATTACATGATAGCCAATAGGTACTTAACTATGTTAATTAATTATAGTGTAACTATTTGTACCTATATATATTGTATTATACATGATAACATTAAACACAGTTAAGTACAGTACAATGTATATAATAAAGTATATTCATTGGCGTAATATGTGTGATGGAAAGGGGGTCATCACTTGCACTCACATTTTTTTTAGAACGGACTTTAGAACAATTGTTTAATCTAATAATGACTAAATAATGTTGTTGATTTTTTTAAAATTTATTTTAGCTACCCAATTTAGTGTAAGTACTATATATTTTAGATTCTGAACAGAGCAATGAATGTATTGATTTTACAACAATGTGGGTTTTTTTTATTTTTGTGTCTGTCATCACCATTTGGGGCAGTGAAGCTGCTTCGATTTTCTTTAAATGTATCTTGTTCGATGGGCAAATTAATCTAGTTGGTGCTTCGGGAGGTAAAAATTTAAAATTCCCAATAGTTTTCAAAAGCACCGGAAAAACAAAATAAAAATTAAGGAAAAACAAGGATGTTTACGTAAAATCAGTTTTCGACAAAATCAATTCGTGTTTTTGGTGTAGATAACTCTAAAACAAATTACCGTAGATATATGAAATTTTTACTGGTTGTTTATATTAGCATTTTATATACACGATAAAATTTTCAAAATATTTTAATTTGTTTTGAACTGTTTACAGACATTTCCAGTTTCCAATATTTTTTATTTTTTAGTATTTTATTTTTATTTTTATTAATATTATGTATTATTTATATTATTTTTATTACTAATTAATATATTTAGTTGTGTGAGATCTGACTGGGTCTCACACTATATTTTAAGTCATTATTTACCATATAGTTTGCGCCCTCCCCACACAACAATCGAACTGGAATAACTATTTATTCTCGAAATAACAATATTGTAATGTGAATAAGTTTGGGCTATTACCCATACTCATATAAGACGTGTTATAAATAATACATGGTGTCATTATCATAGTGTTGTACAATAACGCTATTAAAAATCAATAATACAAATATAGGAATGTACCAATACGCATAAAATATTAATTATTAAGTTCCGTAATAATATTATATAATCTCAGACCGTACAGTAATAACATCACGTTTCTGCGACGTGACGCTGGAATAATCAATATTGTAATGTAGCATAGGCAGTAAGCACACGCAATAATTTTCTTATTCTTTCTAGTCATCGAAAACTTCCAGAAACTACAGTTATTACGGTTGACGTGTTTATTGGTGGCGCTAAAAGTGCTTATATATGACGCTCCCCGACCCCGACCTATTACTAGAAAACCACCCCCAAATAATTTATAGTTTTCTTGTCTCGCGATAATATTATATTATAATAAAATGCACACTGTAATATACAACGATTTACCATAAACCCATTTCGGACGAAATAAAGTTGTTGAAACAATAATAATCATAATTATGAATGCAAATAATCTACAATTATTAAAAATAATATGATATTTCTTCGACAATACTATACAATAAAATTGTCAATTATAATACACGCGTCTTTGGAATTTATTGAGTCTTGCCATTCTATGATCGTGGTTTTAGACAGGACTCGTTTTCAGGTTCGGTGTAGATATTTGTTGTTATTTTAATTAAGAACGGAATTATTGTTTGCTTGTAAATTATAAATAAAGAAACATTTTAAATGCTAAGTTATTATAACAAAACTAGATTATTTTAATTGTTTTACCTGAGAATTTAGTACGAGAATATTTATTCATTTCACGGTGAAGTTTTATTATATTATATTATGTAGGTTTTATGTGAAAAAATTTTAGTTAAAAAGTACTTGCATATACTTATATTATTAATAAACATTTTAACTATAGTTTGTTTATGTCAGAAAACTAACTTGAGATTGAAATGATGTTCACAGTTTCGACATAAAATACGTGCAGTGATTAGGACAAACTGTACGTATGCAGTACACTCTGCAGTGCTTCTCTCATCAAAACCGCCTATTTCAAATGTGACAATAATAGTCGCACTTCCAATAAGGCCCTTCCTGCCTGAATGGTTTTATATTATTACCAAAGCAGTACGTATGATGTAACAAAATCATTTTTTAAAAAAACGCTGGTTCTTCTAAAACACTTCACCCCTCTCCATGATATACAATTTAACAACTGTCTCAGCCACACGGCATTATGCGATAGATACCTAGTGTAATACCTACAATTTAAATTATGTATGTATACGTACATAATACAACTAATGTCGTAGCTTTTAATTATAATATTTTGTTAACGAATCGACTTATTACGCAATCTTAGGAATAGGTACACGTGGATTGTTAACCTTGGGACTATAGTCTATAACAGGACCGTAGAGAAGGCGGTGTCATATACATGTACATTATTGTACATCGTGATCATATCGAGCATATTTCCATTGTTCGCCTTTAATAATACATTCATACAAAATCTAATTTTTAGAGTTTTGTAACCTAAAACTTAAAAACCATATTTCCAAATAATAATTTAATTTTTATGCGTTTAAAAAGTGTATCGATGCAAACTTATTTTATTTTTAATGGGCACAACCCTTTATACTGCAAATTAACAAATAATTTTAGATAATGAGAGAATCATCGCTGAATGTATTGATTTCACTATGAAATTTTTTTCCAGTTTTTGACAAATCCGATTTTGATTTTTAGTTTAACTTTAAATAAAATTACCGTTTTTAAAATTAACACTTTTATACAATATATAATTTTCAAAATATTTTGACACTTTAAAAGTATTTATAGGCATAAGAAAATGTTGACGATTGTCAACAAAAAAATGTCACTTGGTCAAAAAAACTTGAACAATTAATCCAAGGTTCTTCATAATAGTTATTAGTGAAAATTAAAAAAAAAAATTGAGCGTAAATCCCTATTATATTTTTATAAGCATCTGAAATAAAAATGTTGATAAAACTCGTCAAAATCACGAACATTTGCAAATTATTTAGAGTTAGAAATTCATAAAAATATTTATATTTATATCTAAGATTTGAAAAGGTCCCCAATAAAGTGTCATATCTTAACCAAAAAAATAAGTTTACCGGAAATCAATTTCATTTTTTAACGATATAGGATATTCACCCGTAAATTAAAGAATTCTCGTCAAACAATTTTTTTTGATTTTGTTGAATTTAAAAATCGTATGACTGTAGATACTTGAAATTTTCACCAAATGTTTATTTTATCGTTTTTTAAACATACTAAATTCATACTACATTTTTTGTCTCATTTTGAGCTATTTAAATATTTTCAATTTTCAAATTTTTTAGTTTTTGTTTTATAAATGTCAATTTAATTTTTTTTTTTTCAAGATTTGAAAATGTAATACAAAGTTCCTTATAAGTTGTTATAACTAGCAGTTGATAAATATTAAAGATCAGTATAGGCACGACTTTTTTGATAAGGATTTATAATTCAAATTTGACAAAATCTCAAAAATGTTCAAATTCATTTTAGTTTAAAAATAATAAAAATTTCAATTTTTATAACTAAGGATTGAGAATTTAAATATTTTCATAAATAGTTCATACTGTAATCAAAAAATCAAAAAAAAAAAATGTAGGTATAAACACAGTTTTATTTTATAGATAGAAATTGTTTAAGTTCAAATTTGGACAAAATTAGATATTTAAACGAATAATAATGGTTTAAGTATTTTTGCTATAATTTAAAAATATTATTCGTGGGTACTTGAAACATTCAAAACATATTATTATACTGTAATCAAATGCAATTATTTCAGGGAAAAATAATTCACCCTACTGTATTACTATTTACTAAATGTCTAATAGGTAGTAAAATAAATTACTTTAGTAAGAATAATTTCATAAAATATATTTTTTCATATTATAGGCTGACAGACCGTTTTCGCTCAGTATCTTTTTTCATAAAAATTGTATATAATTTTATATCATTGAATTCACATTTAACCCATCTAGATCTATCCGAGCGATACCCACTTTCCCACTTTTTTTTTAATTTTAGATATTTTATCTAAATTGTAATTTAAACGTTTAGTTATTAGTTTCTAAATTATTAAGCTTTATGTACAAAGGATAATAGTCCATGATAATAGGCTTAAAACATGGATGATTAGATATATGAAAATATCATATATTATTATAATTATGTTTATATATCAGTATAGTGCAATATATTGTTACTATATACTATAATTACATACATGATTCATTTTTAATCATAGTGATTTAAATTAATATATTAGCATTTTATATTTGATTTAAAACTATTATAAGCTAAGGTTTAGTATAGGTTTATTACCCTAAAAAAGTTCAATAACCCTGAAGCTACTCGTTATAGAACTATTCAATAAATCCCACTTAAAAAAAAATAAGTTTGTATCACCACTCCTTAAATGGTATAAAAAATATCTGAAAATATATTCCTTGAGTAAACTTAAATACAACTTACATAATAAATGCACTATTAAAGGATAAAATAGGGGAGGGCGATTATTCTTGTTGAATTACCCTATTATCTAATCATTTGTGATAGTTTCGTCCTAATGAACTACAGGTATTTAAATATAAATTTTATTCCAAGCAAAAAAGTACTTAGTACATACCTACTAATTCCGTCACAGATTAAAATAATAAGTACATACTAAACTGATTCCGTCCGTACTCGATTCATATAATATAATTTAAAGTAGGTACCTATTATACTATAAAATCTTAATTTAAATTATGTATTCAATTATAATGCAACTGCAGTAGTTTTTTTTTCCTAATATAAAAGATGCCTATAATTCGTATAGACTGTCATCGGCAACTATTTTTTTAAAAATATATCAATACCGACAGTCCTCATATTACAGTCTGTTTAAATGGGGAGAAAAATATAGTCACCAAAACGTACACAACTCTCCGTAAAAGTTCATCCAAACAGCGTATATAAAGTCGTTTAAACAGTTTATAGTTTTTAGGTCGATTCGCCTCGAACGGACTTCGTTACAGACTGGCCAGTGGCCACAGTAATCAGTAATACATATTATCTCACGTCCGCGGGGTCTGACATTCTTCGTTGTGCTTACGTCTTAATAATCTGTATCCCAATCGGAAACTCATCTGTGGGTGACCGGCTGTATGTCAAGATATTTCAAGAAAAAAATACGATTAGATGATGGAGTATAGGTTAGACATCAGCTATTAATACATCAGAAAGTAAGGACAAAATATGTATTATAGCTGTACAAAAATGTACGCGGTTTTCAAGATTCTACAAGCTTATTTATTTTTTGACGTTGGTATGAGAACGAAATATATATTTATTTATAGCCCAACGTAAACGGGCTGTAGTCCGTCAACTGTCAAAAAAAATATTTACGCCTCCCTCTCCTCCCACCACGACAACCAAATGATTATTTTATACATTTTACACCTATGCAATATATTATATACATTTATTTCAGAATTATTGTCTTCACGCACGAGCGTGACAGTTCTTTACTTATATTAATACTTAATAGTAAATATTAAATAATATACCTACTATAATATCGTCATGATGTGTTATTTTGTATGTGCCTACGCCAAGAAGTTATACATTTTATTATGGGTTATGGGTGTATGACCAATTACATATATATATATATATATATATATAATTACATTTTAATTTACGCTTTACGGTGTATGTTGAAAGCGACTTATTATAATATTATTTACGGCATATATTGGTCACCTATAATAATTTATAATTATAGCTTAATCGCGTTACAATCACAGAAAAAATATAATTAAATCTGAATAAATTGACCAAAGATCAGACAAAACACATTTAATAGCTTTTTCACTCTATAGTCTAAAAACACATATTTATATAAAATTGCTCACAGAAAGAAATGCTAATACCGATAAATGATGATTCCTACTAAAAATCTTCAAAGTACATCTTGAATTTTAAAATATAATAATGTTTATATTATTATCAATGGGAAACAATTAGGTACATGTGTACTATTGTACTACATCTTTATACAACTAGAAAATTAAATAAATCAAAACAAAAATGGCCATCATATAATTAATATCATAGATAATAATACATATTACCTATGTATACCTACGTCCATATGCGTACGATATGTCAACGTAAGAAAACAAAAACCTCGAACATGAACTTGACGATTTTAACTGGCTGAAATCATATATGACCTTATATGTATTCAGAAGAAGTTATAGAACGAACGCAAATAAATATGTCTAATACATAATACTGACAATATTTTTAGTACCAACTCCATTCCTATATATAACACCGGGAAACTATACATACTACTTTAAGAGTATAGTAGTATACAGTATAACACTATAACCTACCTTAGTATACACTAAGTACAAGTACACGATTCTATAGGTACATATAGCGTCACATAACTTTCATAATGTAGTATTTTTTTCTTAGTCAATTTTATAACTTTAAATGGCTGTTTTTCTTTAATATTTTGATCATGACCAAAGTTTTATTTCTATAAGTGACAACATACATTTTAGGGCACATAAGCAATTATATAATATTACTCAGCAGTAAAAACAAATAATAAGTCAGGAATTGTTGGGTACCTACTATTCAAATACAAAAATGTGTTAGGTAAATCATAAACATTATTATATAAGAGTCTATATATACGCTACAGTATTAATACTAATACATACATATTATATAATTATCTATTTTACGTTATTTAGGTGTACCTATATCTATAAAACACGTAGATAAATTGTTATGTCCCGAACACCTAAATTTTAAGAACAGTACAAATATGTTTAAATTCCATCGATAAAAAGATAAAAAAAATTGATAGTGAAAAATAGGAAAAATAAATAGTTGAAACGGAAGTTAATTTGTATAAGCATTGCATTATATTTAATTTCATAATAAATTTCTAGTTAACATATTTTGGAGGTCATAAATCATAATAGGTACATAAAAAACATTAAAATATGTTTTATCAACAAACGCGTCACGCGTGTATGATAATTAACAAATGTACCTAATACAAATTTAATGAATATTTTCAATGAAATCGAAAACGGTTTACTAATATCTAATTGAAAATACACGTTTTACTACTCTAAAGAAAAAGACATGTCATGTATTATCATATAAATCGAATTAAACGTAAAGGTATCTTTAATATTTTACCTATTTAATTAATATTATAAATTTTATTTTTTTATCAGAATATTTATTTAACTTGTGATAAATGGTTAGGTTCTGGAGCTTATATTAGATTCTGAGCTAGACGACAAACGTGATGTAGACCACAAATATGTTTTTGATTTACGTGTCAGAAAATAATTTTTTATAACACAAAATGTTCAATATTTATTATGGTTTCTGCCTTCTGGTAACAAATTTGATATTGTTTTTATTTTGGGAAGTCAAAAGTAAATAGCTCACAGTAACTAATTTTCAAAATAATAGGAAAAACCTAAAAACATTATGGACAAACGTGAATAATTACGTGATATATTAGAAGAAAAGTACCTAACCTTAACCTAACCTCGAACATGAACTTGATGATTGTAACTAGCTGAATACATAAATGACCTATATGTATTTAAAAGAAGTTATAGAACGAACGCAAATAAAAATACCTCAATTATATATATATATAATAAATATTGATGGTGGTTTCGGCCTTCTGGTAACAAATTTGATATAGGTTTATTTTTGGAAGTCAAAAGTAAAAACTCACAGAACCTAATTTTCAAAATAATAGGAAAAACTTAATAAATATTATGGAAAAACGTGATATATTAGGAGAAAAGTACCAGTAAACACTGCAGTTTCGCCAACATTTATTTTGTTATTTTGTCGTAGGTGTTTCAAAAATAAAAAATGGTAGACTTTTCATTTTCACAAAATATTAATATTAGTATTTTCGAAACATGATAAAATATTTTGGCTCTTTTTGAGCTTTAATAGACATTTTAAATATTTGACTTTTTTTTCTACAAATGTTAGTAAACATATTTCTAGCTCATAACTCAAAAGTTGTTCAGTTGTTATTATAACAATTAAAAATATAGAAAATACATTAAAAAAAAAGATATATTAATTAAATATCAATATCTACATTTTAAATTATCTTTGGAAATAGAAACTAACTCGTTCATCCTTGGAATTTTTTATTTATGCAATAATTGTATCATAAAATAAAATTTAACACAATATCTATTAGAATGACCTATAAACAATTACTACGATCACATGGTGACGTTATAAGTTAAAACAGTTTTAAATCCACGGATAATTGTATTAGATTCTGAACGAAGTGATGAATGTATTGATTTTACAATGATGTGTGTTTTTTTTTTTTTTTTTTTGTCTGACGACAACTTTTGGAGCAGTAAAAATGCTTCGATTTTCAAAAGTTGTACCTTTCTGAAAGGAAAGTGAATCTAGTTGGTACTTTGGGGGGTCAAAAGTGAAAATTTCCCAATACTTTTCAAAAGCGGCAGGAAAAACCTTAAAAAAATAACGGAAAAACGCGAATTTTTACGCAAAACCAATTTTTGACAAAAACGAAAACTTAATTTTACTGTAACTCAAAAAATAATTATTGTAAGCACTTGAAATTTGCAACAGATGTTTATATTAGCGTTGTCTATACAGGGTTAAATTTTCAAAGTGTTTCGACTTTTTTTGAGCTATTTATAGACAAATGAAATTTTCAATTTTTCTAAGTATTTTTTTTTAAAATAACGATAAAAAATTTTTGGTTGGATAGAAAACTTTGAAAATTTAATACAAGGTTTCTTATAAGTTGTTCTCACAGTGATAAAAAAAAATCCAAAATCGTTAGTCACAATTTTTTTTTATAAGTGCTTAAAGTTTAAATTTATACGAAATATGTCAAAATTGCGAAAATTTGCAAGTAATTTTGTGGTTGAAAAATCGTAAAATTTTTTTCTTTTATAACTAAGCTTTTAAAATTTGGTACAAGGTTCTCCATAAGTTTTTCTTTAAATAT
>NC_042493.1:56477590-56498544 GCF_005508785.2 Acyrthosiphon pisum
TTACGTTATTTAGGTGTACCTATATCTATAAAACACGTAGATAAATTGTTATGTCCCGAACACCTAAATTTTAAGAACAGTACAAATATGTTTAAATTCCATCGATAAAAAGATAAAAAAAATTGATAGTGAAAAATAGGAAAAATAAATAGTTGAAACGGAAGTTAATTTGTATAAGCATTGCATTATATTTAATTTCATAATAAATTTCTAGTTAACATATTTTGGAGGTCATAAATCATAGTAGGTACATAAAAAACATTAAAATATGTTTTATCAACAAACGCGTCACGCGTGTATGATAATTAACAAATGTACCTAATACAAATTTAATGAATATTTTCAATGAAATCGAAAACGGTTTACTAATATCTAATTGAAAATACACGTTTTACTACTCTAAAGAAAAAGACATGTCATGTATTATCATATAAATCGAATTAAACGTAAAGGTATCTTTAATATTTTACCTATTTAATTAATATTATAAATTTTATTTTTTCATCAGAATATTTATTTAACTTGTGATAAATGGTTAGGTTCTGGAGCTTATATTAGATTCTGAGCTAGACGACAAACGTGATGTAGACCACAAATATGTTTTTGATTTACGTGTCAGAAAATAATTTTTTATAACACAAAATGTTCAATATTTATTATGGTTTCTGCCTTCTGGTAACAAATTTGATATTGTTTTTATTTTGGGAAGTCAAAAGTAAATAGCTCACAGTAACTAATTTTCAAAATAATAGGAAAAACCTAAAAACATTATGGACAAACGTGAATATTTACGTGATATATTAGAAGAAAAGTACCTAACCTTAACCTAACCTCGAACATGAACTTGATGATTGTAACTAGCTGAATACATAAATGACCTATATGTATTTAAAAGAAGTTATAGAACGAACGCAAATAAATATACCTCAATTATATATATATATATATAATAAATATTGATGGTGGTTTCGGCCTTCTGGTAACAAATTTGATATAGGTTTATTTTTGGAAGTCAAAAGTAAAAACTCACAGAACCTAATTTTCAAAATAATAGGAAAAACTTAATAAATATTATGGAAAAACGTGATATATTAGGAGAAAAGTACCAGTAAACACTGCAGTTTCGCCAACATTTATTTTGTTATTTTGTCGTAGGTGTTTCAAAAATAAAAAATGGTAGACTTTTCATTTTCACAAAATATTAATATTAGTATTTTCGAAACATGATAAAATATTTTGGCTCTTTTTGAGCTTTAATAGACATTTTTTTCTACAAATGTTAGTAAACATATTTCTAGCTCATAACTCAAAAGTTGTTCAGTTGTTATTATAACAATTAAAAATATAGAAAATACATTAAAAAAAAAGATATATTAATTAAATATCAATATCTACATTTTAAATTATCTTTGGAAATAGAAACTAACTCGTTCATCCTTGGAATTTTTTTTTATGCAATAATTGTATCATAAAATAAAATTTAACACAATATCTATTAGAATGACCTATACTCAATTACTACGATCACATGGTGACGTTATAAGTTAAAACAGTTTTAAATCCACGGATAATTGTATTTTTACTTGAAAATAAACTTACTCAAACTATCATTAAGAAAGAGTATCCGTGGATTTACCGTTATAACGTCACCATAGAAACATACTAAATTATATGAGGTACTCTCGAAACTCTTGATCCTCAGAATTTAATGTTTATACCTACTATTGCAAGTATCTATTTTCTCCACAAATTCAAATTTTGAGCAATATGTTTTACTTGAAATTTAAGTTTAAACTATTAGTGTAAATGTATGTTTAGATAATAATATGTAATTTAAATTAAAATTCTTTGCTAACTGATATTAGATAAGTATATTATATCTATTTCTAAAAATATACCTATTGCTAATATGTAAGCCAGTAATTTTCTATTTTTAATCATAGTTTAACAATTTTCTTTCATTATCTTGTGTACCTACTAAAAATACATTACTTACCTACCTACCTTTATTTATACATTCAAATAACTTTGATTCTGTGTATAATATATATTAATTTTACATCAAAATATTAGTTTTATTATACTTATCGGAAATACATTTTGAACGTAATAATAAACTTAATACAAAATCAAACTATATAGGTACTAGTACCTAATAACTTATGATAACAGCTTAAAATATGGATTGTAGTAAATATGATTAGATTCCACACAAGTACCTTCTTTATACACATTAATATTTGAGCAGTTTGAAAATAAAATGATAAATATTTATACCAAGTGGTAATTGTTTAAAAATGATTTATCTAAAAAATCTTACCAAGAAAAACGTTTCTAGACACCGACGTGTCAAACAAATATTATCATTCAATTATAATCAGTGTATTATACTGCAAAAATATAATATCAAAAGTAATTGAGAAATGTATTATCATTTATCAACCTTGGAGGTAAAATTATTATCTATCATTGATTATATTTTTTCACAATCATACTTAAGAACGTGATATACTATAAGTGTTTAAATTAGGCTCCAATTTCAGTCAAATCTAAATCCTATTTTAAAACGTACATTATAAACCTTTAATCACGAACACATAGGTACAATGTACTGGAAATATATGTTAAATAAACTAACAGAAATAACATTACTTTATGAAATATTTGAGATTTTGCAGTTAATGCTTGACTGGTTAGTTAAATTTCTGCGAGCTATACAGTTTTACAAAATGTATAGATTATATAAATAATAAATGAAAAAAAATATTAAGCTATCATTTTTAATTTTTAATAGCGTAATTGAAATTGTATTTGTTTATTAAAATTAAACACATCCAATTGAAATTCTGAGCGAATGATTCAATTAAATTTAATTGTTTCGTTTAAAGGTTTTGAATATTTGTTACATAACTATTAACTATAAATTAATATTAAATATAATATTACATGTACGTCTAATATTTAAATTACAATTTACGTTTAGATATAAGATAGTTATCGTTTGGTACTATCAAAATTATTCTTATCAAAATTATTATTTCATTTCTAAATTCCAAGAAAGATATATTTAAATGACCATTCACTTATACATATTTCAATTAAAATATTAACAGACTATTAAGATAACATAAAAAGACAAATCATTATTAATCAATAAATATACTATACAGTTTAAATTAGTATCTGTTAGTCAAATGTTATTCAAATAATCAAATTAATAAAACTCGTTTTGAATAATAGGTGATAAAAAATTATTAAATGTTGAATTATTTAAAATAATCATCAATACTAAGCATATTTTTCTATATAGTTAAATTATGTCCCTTGTAAAATTGTAACGCGTTATTAATATTTATTTTGTGTTGAAGGGTGAATTAAAATTAAGTATAGGTATTATTTAAATTATATATTGATAAAATAATAATAACACATTGTGGTGAGCAATTAAAAAATTAGTAAAATTAGAATCAATGAAAAGATTATGTTTCATAAGTTATATCATAAAGATTATAAATACCAGTATTACCTAATTAATTACTAGTATTACTAGTATTTATAATCAATGGTTATATCAATAGAGTTATACGAAATATTAAAATATATCAATAGAATCGGCGCCTCTTAAAATATTGATCAGGGATAAAAAATTATTACGGTTCTAGATAATTGATTTTTTTTACATAAAACGTATTTCAAATGTTAATTTTAAGAGACAAAACTATAGGGTATTTTATTGACCTGACAACCTTTTGATCAAATTACGAGCAAGACCGCTCAAATCACGTAGTGCACGTTATCTAATCAATCGGTACCCTTTAGGTCAGTCTCTAACAAAGGTTTTCATTCAATTCCACGAAATTGTGCAGATTGTTATGATATAAATTTAAAAAATAATAATAAAGTTAAGAACTAGTAGATGCATAAATTAAAAATAATATTAACACTAATTAAAAAAAACGTCACATGAAACGACCACTTGAGACACAGAATAATAATTTATGACCTTTTCTCAGCTTAAATAATTTAATTCACTAATAGTTCGACGGTCTATAAATATTTAAACACAAAATGATTGACAAGAATAATAAACGAAAAAATCACAACTCACGAACTTTCATATTATTATAAACTCGACTACCCGTAAATCGGGTATGTTAAATTTTAATATAAACAATTTTGATATGATAATATTAGAAGATAAAACATTATGGGTCATAATTATACACAGTATGTGAGGGGTACATACATTGTTTTCATAAGTAACATAGTACGTACTACGTAATCGTACATCTGGTTTACCAGGACGGAGGACGTAATAATTTGTACTAAATTTTGAAAACAATGAAACAATTTTTAAAAATATATACAAAATAAAGGAAAAACTCAGAAAAAAGAAAGTTAAAAACCAGTAGAGTTAAGTAAGTATACACTTAAATATTTTTCGTTTTTGGACAATGTTAATATCTCAGTTATAATATGACTTATTATATGTTATAACAAAGATTATTATTACGACAAACTTTCTTATTATTATGCAAAATCAGAGCAAAAAATATTATTTATTATTTACCTGTGAGAGTTTTCCCTTGCGTTGCTTCTGTGTTTTTCCATATTAAAAAAACACATCAGTTCGCAATCGGACAAATGACACCTAGCCAGATTTGGTGACACCACCCGGGAAGCGAGTTCCTCCTCGCCCGCGAGTTTGAATTTCAGAGGCATCGTCGTGCAGTGAAAAAGAGCGATCAAAAATATAAAAAGCCTGACTTACCGCGGTAGTATTATAAAAAGTATAAAAAATATATATATAACGTAACAAGAGCTCGTACAGGATTTTTATCCTTCAACGTTCAATGACAAAATAATATTATAAAAAAATAAATTGATTTTAAATTTAAAATTGTTTTTTAATACCTAGGTTTTACATAAATTACACTATTAATACCTATTGCATTTACTCATTATCATTTTTATACGTATTATAAAAAGGCAGTGATCGACACTAAGACAAATGAAACTCTGAATGTACCTACCGCCAATACGAAAACGAACACGCTATAATACTGCAGTAGGTAGTACAAAGTGTAAATTAACACGTCTAGCAATAACACTGATTAATGGTAGGTTAGTGAATGGTTTTGAAATGACGACCGGTTTTGTCCACACCGTTTGTTTACGTTTATGAATTCTCGACATTGTATTAGTGTGTTAACGTGCGAATTAATAGTGACACGATATTATGACGTACTGATAAACCGAAACGGTGGCCCGAATTCAATAATGAACGTACCAAACAACGGCCGCCCACAATTATTATTTGGTACAACAAATCATAACCTACGACTATTAGTTTGATTAAATATATACAAATTATTATCACTAGTCTGGCTTCTCGAATAACGGCGGTAGTGGTGGTAGTATAGCTGTGAACTTTGAACCGCGTGTACAGATAGATGGATCACAAACGGATAGATGGAAAAAATATGATTTTCCTCCTCCTTAGACGTCTTATACCCTTCCTTCTCCTACTTCTTATTTTCATCTCCTTCAATCAGCAGCGCCGTACAAATAATAACCACACGAATTATCATATTTTAGGAGATAATTGACGATTTAACGAATCAAACCGACAACAGTGTGGGAGGGGAATGATTACCAAATGCTTTCCATCAATATCTACTTTTTTTTCTATATGGCAACGAAAACTTTTAAAAAGTCATTCAGTAACATACGAGTCAGTAACATACAGTCTATATATACGACGTACGAAAAAGATTACATATTTATTGTGATAGCCATCATATTTTATGTACCTAGTCAAACTATAGAATAAATAAAACGATTATGCTATAAGTTGTTATTTTTATTCAATAATACATATTATTATCGTAGAACATAGTACAACTAATTTATTACGACTCATGTATAATACAACAGCTGAACAGCCAGATAGATCAAAAACAATTAAATATATATTGTCAAAATTACAACTTTGCACTCAATCAAATGGTATGAGAATAGCTAAAATAATGATGAATCTTGTTTTTCAATAGATAATAATAAACTATTAAGTAAGTTAATAATTAATATTATTTATTATATTTCTATAATATAAATTTCTAAAATGTACTCAAGGTTTACGTATTTCATTATATTGTAGGAAGATGCATCGTGTTTTCAATATTTAAATCTATACTTCATAATAGTATAAAAAATGCATTAATTCCAACATTATCATTATGTATTAAACATTTATATTTAAATACGGAATAGCGAATGCCTACTCAAAGAATATGTAAATATACATCGAAGTTTAAGTACCCTACTACCCTGTTTATATAACTATCTATAATATCTACGCAAAAATAATCTTACGACTGAATAAATAATTTATTTAGAGTTGTGAAAATCTAAAAACAAACCTGTAGGTAACAACTAGTTTATCAAGTTGCAAAATTAACGTGCGGTAAGACGCAAGTTATGTATGCACTTGTAATTTATTTTATAGTGAAAGTAATACAAATAAATTATTATTTAATTAAAATTAAAATTTGTTTTATTTATGCATTTTTATATCATAGATGTATCTATGATATATAACTTTTATACATAAATAATATGTAAATATACATTTATATATTGTATATTTTGTTTTCCAAGGTTTTAAAAATAAGAAAATTATAAGTATTTCAACAAACATTAATAATCCCGTACCAAATTAATAAATAGGTACAGTGGACTTCCAGCATCATCATCCATACAAACTTTCAAAATTAATGATTTTGTTTTAATAGTAAGTATATTGTATATGTACTCATATGTTATATTCAAAATTTAGGATGGAAAACGTTTTAAAAAAACTTTATTGAATGAAAAAATTATTAACAACAACAAAAAAATACTAAAAACAAAAAAATATAAAAAACAAAATCATAAACAAAAACAAATAGTAATTGTTAAATAAATAATAATTGTTTCAATGCTTAATAACGACTTAATTTTGATTTTTAGATGTAATTTATGTAATTGTATGTTAAACTTCTCAGTTCAGGATTATTTTTATTTTACTTTACTAATGCACTTTTAAAATTTAAAGACATTATGATTTTTAATTTTCATATAAATTATAATTATTAGGTAGGTATTACCATAGTTTAAATTTAAATATTATGGATAATTAATTTTAATTTTCAAGTTAAAAAACAAAAACAAAATTATCAAAAACGTCATTTGGAAAAAATATAAAAAAAAGTTTATAAAAACTTATCAAAAACTATATTTTTTAAATCGACAAACAAGAACGAAAATTAAAAATTAAAAACTTTTTCTGTCCCTGAAATTTAGATATTACCGTTTTTGCTATTAGGTACTCACATGCCTAATGCAATAACATAAAATATTAATATATATATATATTTTATTTTAAATTTCTTCTACTATTACAATTTACAATATTATTTACAAGTTTGTTGTTCTTTGAATAATAAATGCATGCACGTTTTTACAAAGTGACTAATAATATATAATAATATGACATTATACATAGATATTAGATATGGTATATACCTATCTATAATATTATATTGTATATATAAATAAATATGATAATTTGACAATGTCATAATATGAAATTTTTTTTGTATTATCTATATTTAAATACGGTGTTTGAGTAATTGTGTGCTACTTTTGTTTAATATGATAATTACATAAATATTTTAAAGTTTAAACTTAATATTACTATATTACTTTATATAAATTTACGTTATATTTTTATATAGTGAAGTTTATTTTTGATTAATCTTTACCCCTTACCATCATTGCAATTTTATTAATTATTATTATTATCAAGTCTGCCAAAAGAGTGGTGCTCATCGGTACGATATATTCTATACAATTTCCCTAAATAAAGTGTATTTTTAGAATTTAAAATTGCATTGTAATGCAAGGCCACTCATTTCATAATTAAGCTGGGTACTTTTGACAAATGCAAATTCTAATAAAATTGGGAGTAAAAGTTATTCAAAACTTGAAAACAATTAAAAATATTGCTTTCAAATTCTAAACTGAAGTAAAAGGCCCATGTGTTATTAACATTTTTTTTTTTTTAATGAGTGAAAACCCCTGAATAAATTGTAAATTATTATTTGATAACTTAAGTCTCAAAATGATCTCATAAAAGCATAATTATATGGTTAAATTGTTGATATCTTTAAGATTACAGATGATATTTATTGTTGAATTCATTTTATACACCCAAAAGTGTTTTCAACGAGTATCAAAGGCCCACTTCAATGGTAAAATAACCACTTAGATTCTCAGAAATAAGAATCAAAAACTTAGCGTCTCCCCAAATTATTTGTAAATAATATCACACTATTTACATTTAAACTTCCCAATACAGTCCCTCCCTTTATTTGATCAAACACACTTTAAAGAAAGTTTAAGCTTAAGTACCTACATACATACCTACCAATAATTATTATGAAATAATATCTGTCATATTATTGAGTTAAAATTTAAATTAAAAATAGAAAACAATTAAAATTAATGTGTCATATTATTCTCATATCTAAATTTAAGTCTTGTAATATAATTTATTTGAAATTATTACCAGAGAACAGAATAACAATTTATTAGGACACTAAACATTGATATTCACAATAATATTGGGTAAACATTTGTTATAGAACATTTTTAACAGTCATTATGCTACTTAATAGAAATACATTACGTTAAGAATTAAACATTTTATTTTATTTTTATAATATTTAGAGGTATATAGATTTGTATATAGATACAAATAACCTCGCAAATAACTATGTAGCGATATATAACTAAGTTTTAAAATGTTCAGATTAAAAATTATATGGCCAATTATTACTATTTAGTTTAAATTAATACAGTAAGTATCTACTTCAAAGTAAGCAAATATAAAAAAAAATTCTACCTACACAAAATAAAACATAATGTGAGTAATTACTACTAAAATATTAAAGCTTTCAAAAAATATTAAAATTTATTAATTTTATACACAATGGGTCGAAAAACTACTCTATTGACTATAATATATATGAACCTATTTCATTTTGAAGAGTAAAATAATTTGTTTTAAAATAGATAATTTTGAAGGTTAAAACATAAATTTACAAGACTAGGCATTATGCCAGTCTCATATTATGTATCTAATATATTTAATTACATTTTAAATAATTACAAATATTTCCTTCTTACTGAATTGAGCATTTGCAATTTATTTTTGATCCCTTTTGGTGTACCTCAAAAAAAAAAATAACTGTAGATACATGACATTTTCACCAAATGTTTATATAAGCCTTTTCTATACACCATAACATTTTCAAAATATCTTAACTCTTTTTGAGCAATTTTCGATTTTTATTATCTCTTTTTTAAATTATTGTCAATAAAAAATTGTTTGCTTGGTCAAAAACTTGAAAATTTAATAAAAAGTTCCTCAATCCTCATAAATTGATATTAGTTCAATTTTAAAAAAAGTTAAGGGTAAATTCACAATAATTTTTTATGAGTGCCTGATGTTAGAATTTCGACAAAGTTTATCCAAATCATAAAAGTTATAATATGTTTAATTTTTATAGCTAAGGATTGAAAATTTAAAATAATGTTTCTCATTAGAGGTTTAAACTGTACCCAAAAATTTTTTTTATTAGAACTTAAATAAATTACTTTAATGGCAATAATATCATAAAATATCCTTAGTAATATAGGCTGACCGTCTTCACTCAGAATTATTTTTCATATGCAAAGATATTACCAAATTTATTACCATTAAATTCAAATTTAAAACATCAATTATTGACCTACTTGATATCTATTGTACAGCAGAGCGGTACCCTCTTGTTTACTTGTTTTAGATTTAAGTTAATCTACATTTAAGAAATTAAAACTGTATATACCTTGCTAGAATTCTAGAAATAACAAACTATATAATCTTTAAGTGTCTACTTAAAAATATAACTGAAATACATGTTGATTAACTAAGCATTAGTAATCTATCCATGAATATAATGATAACACAAAGAAAATATAAGTACCTAAGAACATTGTACATAATAGCAAAAGCTTAATTATTTACGTCTCATATTTAAAAATATTAAATTGTATAACAACTGATTTTAATTTATTGGACGCTCATATAACATATAAGGTATCTCTAAACATTCTTATAAAATGAGATACCTATAACAAAGAGACACAAATCTTTATCTACATATACAACAATTATACCTATCATGTAAATATATTTAACCATATGTCCATGTAAAGGTTGTCACTCGTCACACTCATGTTGTTTTTACAACCTGAACTTTCAAGGCAATGGAAATTCGGAACACGATTGTGCAACAATATGGAAACTGAAAGTCTCACAATTAATTACAAGGTCGTCAAACGGAAAATATAATGCATATTTTAAATTATATCATATGCAGTTTTAAAATAAAAATATATAGACAACTATTTTAGGCAAAAATGTGCAAACTATTTAGGAAAGGAATTAATAAGCCCCCGAGCCACCACTATTTACGCCAATGTTTTGACCCAATTACCTATAGACATTAATAATATTATCTGTTGATTTATCAAATCACTGTCAATATTTTATTAACTTTAATTACCTACAACTTACCACGGATGCATTAAAAATCATTAACTTAAATAGGTTGATAGGTACTTAATTGTAATTTTAAAATTAAAATGTTATGAGTCAGTGGAATACAATTTAAAACATTCAAATCATAAAACATGATAATTAATTATTACACTTAGATAATATAGTAAACTATACAACAAATTCATCATAGCAAGGTACAAAATTGATAATGGTTAAGTAGGTATCTCAAATATCACACAAAGGAGCTCATTAAATATTAAGACCATACAATTATTCTACTACCATGGATTTTTTTCCAATATTATACATAATTTTATATAATGAGTTTAATAAAGGGGCGGATCCAGAGTTAGGAAACTGCGGGTCAGGACATTTTGAGGGGCCACTTATTAAAACCAGATTAGAAATCCATACTTGTGTACTAGGTATATAAAACAAAAAAAATTATTTTATACTATAGGTATGTGTGTTTATTCGAGGGTCGAAGTGTCCAACTACCCAAGAACTGAAAAGAGGCCAAATTGATCAGCAAATATTAACTGTGGATCAGCTGACCTTCTGAACAGTGACCCCCTCTAGATCTGCCCTTGGTGTAATATAAAATATATATGTACATTGTACATTGTATATTATTTTTGGCAGTTTCAAAATGTTGTAAAAACGTCATGCACAAACATTTTATAGGAGTATGTAGAAAAGATACATATATTCGCTTCTTTACTAGTAAAACTAATATAATAAAAGTAATAACAACTAAACAATTAACACATAATGAGAGTAATTTAAGTTTAACTATATACAAACAAATGTGTACTTATTAGAATAAATTAATTTCGAGGGTTATTCAAAAAAAATTACTAAATAACCACTACTAACACTAAAAAAACAATAATATTTTTATTAATATTGTCTATCTAACTTTTAAATGTTAAGCCTGTGTAAGGAAGCTTTGACTTAAGAATAAAGGATTTTTTTTATTTGAATACCTAATTGAAATTATTTGAATTTTTTTTATATAGTCATAGTATACAGAATTATAGTTTGAACTAAATTACTGAAAACATTTTTCAGTTAATACAGTTAAAATTTGGTAGGTATATTTTTTATTGATTACCTATCATATTTTTAAAAACTGCCCCAATGTTAAAATATGTAGAAGTATATACTATATGCTTTAATAATGGTTTTGGTTTTTTAATATTAGTTAATTGTTTTTTTTTTATTCTGAATTTTAAATATTGAGCTATAGACATAAACAATGGTCTACATCTGTAAGCCGTAAATCCCACGCTGAGAATAATATTATTTTTATTGTTTATATGTTAAAAAAGTTAGTTAAATACAAAAAAAATTACAAATTTGGTAGGTAGTAGAATGTTGCGTATAACATTTTGTTTTATTATATTGTTGAAAATCTTATTATAAATTGACCAGATTACATTTAAAAAACAAGGATATTAGATAATTACGAGGATAATTATATTTTTAAAAAAACTATATAGTTTATAGCCTACACATTGTATTAAAAAGTTTGATGTACCCTGAATTATATCATATTTAATACAAACAACTAAAACAAAAGTAATATTAATTATGAATAATTAGTAAGTATTCAAAAGTTTTTACTTATATGTATTAAACTTATTAATGGCTCAATTAACTAGACATTTAATAGCTGCTAAGTAATTGGTTAATTACGGGTTAATTATTTTATATAATAGGTATTATAAATAAGTTAACTTACCGTTATATTTTATTTTATTTCTTAATGTTATAAGTTTAAATTTAACAAGTACTTACTTATTTTTACAAAAAAATAACAATAATAGAAGAATCAAAGAATTGTTTACCTAGGGGCTAGGATTGCCTTAATGTTAAATACATATATTACATTTATACAGTTATTAAGAAGTATAATACATTAAATTTAGGAATTATAATCTACAACTAAATAAATACATTTTTATTAGAAACATATTTATTATTATAAAATTCTTA
This sequence comes from Acyrthosiphon pisum, assembly GCF_005508785.2. NCBI lineage: Eukaryota > Metazoa > Arthropoda > Insecta > Hemiptera > Aphididae > Acyrthosiphon > Acyrthosiphon pisum. The sequence goes on from NC_042493.1 coordinate 56,490,237, forward strand.
AGATATATAAACTTTAATATAAAAATAATAATTCACATAATATTTCTAATCATGTCTAAATGATCAATTCATGTAGGCGGAACTGAGGGACAGGATTATGAAAAATAAAACTAATACTACTAAAAGAGAAAAAATAATTTTATTACTACGCATTAGGTATTTTATTTAACTATAATTGAATACAATAGAATTTTAACAAGTCAATCTCTTGACGATTTAAAATAAAAATTCTATTTAAATCTACTATATGTTTAACTAATAAATAAATGTTATTCATTTTTGATATCTCATAATTATTATTAACTTGATTTTTTTTTATAGGTACCCTTAGTGAAACTTAAGGGTATTTGAAAAAATTAATTATATTTCACTGATGCCTGACAGTATTATTTAAAAATGAATAACATATAAATAAAAAAAACAAATAAGATAGTTTTAATGTAAAAATCAAATTAGTTGTTATTTATTTCACAGTATTTAAGACTTTTTTCAATAAATCCCTTAAAACTATATTATGTTAGATAGGTACATTAAATTTATTTTACAAATCTGTACAATGTATCTCTGTATAATAGGTAATATCTACAAATGTAGTTATATAAGCATTTATTCGAGATTTATTTCATTCCCATAATTGTCACAAGATGTTTTATATTTTAAAAATACTGACCTACTTCAAATATTTCTTGAATATTATGCCCATAAATTGATACAATTATTAAAATTAAAATACATTAAGTTAATAGTTGCTATTTAATACAATTTATGGAAAGGCACCTACTAAATTTAATTCTATAAAGTGAATAGGTAAGGAACTTGTATTAAATAAACACAATTATTTTAATTTTAATTAATATTTTATGAGTCAGTATTTCTAACATAATATAATGTAGACAATCAAAATCCAAAACATAATATCTATTAATTATTACCAAATACCTACCTAAAAAGTATCTTAGGATTACCTATTGTAGGTATGATACTACAAAAATATGTATTTATTTTAATGAATTTGCGGTAAAGGAGGGTAAAATAGGAAATATCAAAACAACAAGATCATTTTCATAAATATTATCACATAATACACAAATCAAAATTGTAACAATCATATAGGTAATTGTTCTAATTTATTAAACATACCTATGAGCTGTTTTCCGGTAATACTTTTTTGTAGGGTTTATAAGAATATTAGTGATGCTGGTGCCCACTGTGGAAAAACCGCTGGAAGTTTCTGACGTGCAATCCATAACTACAAAAATGTTGCAAAAACGAAATAATAATAAAACAAGAATTAATACCGACGGTTGAAACTTAATCACTCCCAATCGAATAGCCGCAAGAAGACTGCGTAACTTTAGTTTCGTGTGTATTGCGTTCTACTCAATCGACAACGAATAAAAACGTAGGTACCGTTGAAATTGTCACAAGGAGTAATGAATAATGATGGTAGTATAGAATTTGTTTTTATGTTATACTTTGCAACCAATAATCGTTTCAGTGATAACAGCTACAAATGATAATGGTCCGTAGGGGAAATTGTCAACGATGGGCGTGGTCGAAGATTCATTGAACACTTTGAACGATAAATCTTTATATTATACGCATAGGCGCATAGCACACAATTTATAATTATTATTACCCATATTATTATAATATTAAAATATAGTAATAATAATACGACCATTAAGTGGCACGATAACGATACGCTCAAATTGCGACGCACTGACGTGATGCATAATATACCTACGCAATACGCCGTTAAAATATATTTTGACATTATAATATTAAATATACATTTACAAGGCTGGGCATTAACACGTTAAATTTAAGTTACTCACTTTTAACTAAGTTCCATAAAGAATATCAATTTTTTTTAAGACACAATAACGTCTACTTTGACGTTAACATTTTTTCTATGATTATGTGCAGTTACCTACAGATAGGACCATTTAGGTAATTAATATTACCTATATAGTATTTAGGTACTAATTTTGTTCTCAATATTTTATACATCACATAATATATTTAAAATAGGTATATTAAAGGTTTTGTACAAATTAAAAAATATTATTTATAATTTATTATAATGCAGTAAAATGTTATAGCACGTTGGTAGATTTAAATAATAAATGATAGACTGTCAAAGACCAAAGTATTGGATATACTATTTCTAGATTAAAATGACGTAATAATAAAAAGTGTATAAATAAAATATAAAAACAACTTAACATATGTTTCCATAGGAAATTACAATTTCATAAAAACAGATTAATTTCAAATCTCTTAACAATAACTCTACCAGAATACCAGATAACCCAGTTCGACGTTTAAATAAAGAGGTTGGAGCCGTGATCTCTTAAATAATTATACCTAAATAATTAATAATTTGTTAGTATAGGGTGTTCAATCATTGCCCATTGAATATGGGTGATATGCGGTTATGGCCTTCCTTTCTGTTATTTTTCTCTGACGATTACTCTGATACGTAGGTATTATTTTTACTAGATTATATTTGTATTTGTGTGTGTATAATTTTAACAAATTTCCTTATTTTACTTTGGTAGTATCTTTATGACTATATATAGATTGTAAATAATAATAAATAATCACATTTAAATTAAACTATTTTTAGAAGTTTAAAAAAGAAAAGTAACTTTTAGCTTTAAGCTTAACTTACATTTGTACGCTTTGCACTTTAACTTGTTAAAAAGTTAAAGTTTAGTTAAAAATTTATTTTTTTAATTTTTTAACTTGACTAGTTAATTATTTTTTGTTTTCAACTTATTAACTTATTCAGTTAAAATGTTTATTGTTATAGCTTAACTTTTTATAGTTAATTATCATTGTCATACAGTTAAGCTAATTTTCTTTTCGTGTCTGCAGAACCAACTAGACAATACTGATACGATGACTCTTTTTCGATTTTGGTCATTTCTTTCTAATTATAATATATTATAATAATCTAATTTTTTACACAGTATTAAACGTCTTGAAAAATGCTTCTGTAAATCAAAATAAAGGGCAGTTTTAAGCAGGACTTGAAACCGTTTTCTAAACCGATTTCAGAAACCGTTATAAACCGTTTTAAAACCGAAACCGAAAAAAATTGGATACCGGTATTAAAGTCAAAACCAAAATCTGAAAAAATTGGATACCGGTACCTATTATAATTTAAAACCGAAACCGAAATAAATTGGATACCAGTATTAAATTCAAAACCGAAATCTGATAAATTTGGAAACCGTTATTTTTTTTTAACTGACGTGTATTTAAATACGTAAATTCCATTAATACGCATAATTAATAATCATAATAAAATTGAGATCATAATTAACTTTTTTGATAAACATTTCATTGTTATTCGCAAAATTATTAGTTGCTTTATAAATAGTAATGACATAAATTTAAGTTACTAGCAAATACTATACATGACAATTGACAATACTGAACAAAGAATGATAATTGTATAGACGACATAGCCGCCTGAAAATACTTTAGAAACCGGTATACAAAACCGAAACCAAAACCGAAATTTCTTAATACAGGTATTGCTAAGTTGAAACAAAAACATTTAGTAACCGGTATTCAAAACCGAAACCGAAACCGAAATTTCTTAATAGTGGTATTGCTAAGTTGAAACCGAAATCGTAAAATTTCAAAACCGGTAGGTATACAAAATCGAAACCGAAACTGAAATTTCCTAATACCGGTACCTATTGAAAAATAAAAACCGAAATCGAAAAAATTAAAAACCGGTATACAAAATCAAAACCGAAACTGAAATTATTTCAATCGGTTTCAAGCCCTGGACTTTTAAGTTTTTGACTTCAAAATATTGTAACTTGAAAAAAAACTTTTTTTTAAACTTATTTTTTAGTTTATATTCTATCACAACTTTAAACTTATCTGGTTAAATTTTTTTTTGTTAACTTTTAAATTAACTGAAGGGAATTTAATTGAATTAACTTAACTTGCCACAGTTAATTATTTTAATTAACTTACCCCCCTTGGAATACATATAGGTATTCCTGCATAGGCGTGCAAAAATCACAGTCATCAGACATTCGAACGATTAATCACGTTTTACCTTTTTTGTTGATCGATTGAGCACTCTTAAAATTTCACAAAAACTAATCACAAACCAAAAACCTAATATTATTGAGCACCAATGTAAAACGACGAAAATCACTGGGGTGTAAATTAGTACCCTGAACTTGGGCACCATGAATTACATAATAGAACATTAGCACAGGGGCGTCATTTTGGGGGGGAGGTGCATAGTTTACATTTGCACCCACTTTTTTTTAAAACACGTTCTTTCGCCTGCCAACAATAAATATAATCGCCGATGAATGTTTTATATTATATATATTTTATATTTTTTTAGTATTGAAAAAAAAAAATATATTGTTCTAATGTTTAATTTCCAAGAATGATTGATGTAATTTTGTGGTCCCATAGGCCTCAATATTATAATTGATAAAATTTAACACAAATATTGTGAAGAAGGGTATCTATAAAATAAATTTCTTATTTTATTAAGCTAGCAATTTTGAGTATGCAGAGAGAAAAAATCTGTATATTTTATTATAAATATGTTTTATACCCATGCATTTATTTACCAAGTGTAAATACCACTGTACACTGGTAGGTATACACAATATAAAATAAATACACTAAAAGTATACCTAGTTCGTCAAAAATAGTAACAATATTGTGATATTTTCATACTAATATAAGTGACATATTAAATAAATATTATAAATATTATACAATTTTTGTATGCTTGTCGATAAATCTATGTACTAGGTACCTACCTACCTATATAGGTATTATTAGCTCATGATTTTTTAATCGCAACACAATAGTAGCTACGCATCATAATATAAAACAGCAAGAGCACGAATACTATTTTTAAGATGTTGTACAATTAGTTTTTTTAATAATAATAACAATTTCAAAGTTAGATGATCCCATACTCTTATCAGTTATCGGAGATATCCCTGTGTCCTGCAAAGTGAGCTCAGTGAGTCAGTTGCACCCAAGAGAAGTATTGAGTAGGTACTTCTGAAGTACTATTGGACGTGCTATTTAAGGATAAATATATAGGCAAATAAATATGACGGTATTTTAGAGACTATAGTCACTAGTCAGTTATAATATGTAACAAGTAATAAATATTAATGTGTGTAAACTGTGAGTCATAGAGTAAAAGTATACAAGTAATTATAATAAATCTTTCCAAATGGTATGTGTTTGAGATATCGTTGTTATAAAAACTGCTGTCATTCCCACCGTTAGATATCATAATATATTATATGCATTATTTCTCATTTTTTATTGTGTTAACCGTAATTTTTAATTATTACCATTAGCTGACCAGCACCAGCAATTGTGCCCTCTACATTTTACTTTTATTTTATGTTAAATAGTAGGCCCAGTGGCGTAAACTGGGGGTCACACAGGGTCGCACTTGCGACCCTTCAAAATATCATAGGGTTGCAAGAGTATCTTTTTGTGACTCCAAAAAATCACGATTTCAGTTTTCGAAAAATTGAAATATCAGCATAATAATAAATTAACTAATTTATATTTGAGAACCGATGTCTAACTTTGTTTTGAAGCAAAGAATTATTATAATATTATATAATTTCCACATTTATTTATAGTTTTGTTATTGACCATTTTCTATTATTATATTGGTATAATATCAGCGGACTCGAATCTCAGTGGCAGCTAATAGTGAAAACGTGTTTCATAGTGTTTCAAAATTATTATTTGTTTGCTTTATATAATATGCATTTATTTTTGACACTTGTATTTATTTCTTATCCGCCAACGATTCAAATTAAAAATGTTTCGACAGCTTGCTAAAATGGATAAATTTATTGTAAAATATCGAAAAGTCGAAAGTAAGAATCTATTTTTCTTTAAATTCGTATAATTTTTTAATACACATATTTAGTATGCATTAAGTTTAAAATAGCCTTTCAAATATATTACTGATTTATATTATATTAAAACTACAATTTTGACAAATAAAACAATTTATATTTGATCTGTAAGTTAATTTTTAAATTAATTATTAAGGTAATATTATATTATTGAGCAAATTAAATTTATTTTGGTATATATTTTTTGTATTATACAAATTTATTTTACGAATCCGCTCCATAACCCATTACGAAAATATTGTGTTAAAACAATATTAGGTAACAATCAAACAAAATGTTTCGCATTTCCTAATATCTGAGCAAGCCAATTTATATAAATACTTTAAAAGTTCAATTACTAGTTTTTGTAAAGTACCTATTCAAAATTCAAATAGAGAATTTTAAATAGTTATAAGTGAGTTTTAAAGTACTTACACAAGTGAAAAGGTACGTAGTGTAACATATACAGAGGCGAACTGGGACAATATTTCAGACCCATTTCAGTAGGACAACAAACTGTGAGACACCTTGTATAATATAGCATACCCTAGCTACGTCATAAGCCCAACTTTTAAATATGTACAAAATATTGAAGAATAAACAGCATTTTTAATTTCTGTCCTTGAAATGTAAATATAAAAAACTGATTCTGACGAAATTATCATATATAGACTAACAGATAATGCTGGAATAAAAAAAATGGGACCATTTTTATCATCTCATGGTTATAGCAGTCAACAATCTATGATATAATGAAACATTAATTGTTTTAATTATTAATAATTTTTATTTGAATGGCAATTATTTCATTAAATGTCTTCGATTTAAAAGTAGGTATGTAATAAACACACACAATTGAGTAAAGTCTGTATAGGATCATTAAAAATTGGGGGGGGGGGGGGGTGGGGTATAGGCTGCATCTAACCAAACTTTCAACTGGTACATTTTAACTTACTGCGCCTTTATAGTTAAATTCTTATAAATAAAACCAAATCATTTCTGTATATAATTATATGCATTTTATATTATTTTTATAGTATCAATTATTAATAATATAGGTCAAGAAATCAAGTGACAAGTACTAAAATATTAAAACCCAGAATGACACAGTTTATATAAAAAAGTATACAAAAAAATACCTAGATTTATCAATGTTCAATAATAAGTGAGGTTAGAAATCTTCGGTTATTCAATAAATTAAGTAATTTACTGGTCGGCGGTAAATTGTCTGAGCAATTTATTCCAATTTTTTAATTGCACTTAAGCTTAGAAAATTACCTATTGTTATATATTATTATTATACTTAATTTATCTTGTAATAAAATATCAGTAATCAAAACCTAAACTACAGTTTAATTTTTTAAATAAAGCCCAAATTGAAAAAATACGTATTATAAATAACGTAAATTGTAATATGCTTAAATATAAAGACAATATAATTTTAATAATAAGGAACATACTTCATATATATGTATATGATATACCTAGTTATTATACACATATTATGAATAGTATACATAAATAAGATTATCCTAATGCTATTATATTATAACAATTAGCTTCATATATAAATAAATATAATATATAATATGTATTGTCCCGAATGCATACAGGTACAACACAGTGTAAGAAATATTGTTTTAAATAAATGATGTGGACTGCGTGTGAAATGACTGATATCACTATACCGGTATATCAGTAAATCAGTTACCTACATAATGCAATGTTTAATAACTAATTTTTACGTACATTTTACTTAGAATTCTAGATGTACAGCGGAATCTCTGCAGACCCCCACCACCTCATCTAAAAAATTCATTGATTATGAATACTTAAGTATTACTCTTAGCTGAGTTAGTATTCGTAATCAATGTTATAATAATAAGTTTAGATGAGTGGAGAAGTGGAAAAACATTTCGCGGAGTAACCCCGTACCACTCCACACCGCTCATCAGAACTTTGAAATAACTCATTAACTACTCGCACCAAATTCGATTTTCATGAATCAAAATACTAAGAAAAATATTCTGCTTTGGAATATAAAATTAAAACCCTATGTTATCATTCAAAAAAGTAAAAAAATTATAAGGATAAGAAATAATTAAAAATATAATTTTTAAAGAAAAACGTTGTTTTATAAATGACTTGAAACTATGTAAAAAAATATTTTCAAAAAAATTTACACTTTTTGAATTAATGAGTGTTCAATGATAAAAGAATCACCCGGTATAGTGTATGATAATATAATATTAATAAAAAGGAAAAAAACGAAGCATGATCAAATTGGTAGCATGCCTACCCTAATACCTAATATAGGGAAAATAAATTAATGAAATCTTAATAAAAAATGTGTATTATAGGACCACCAGTCAACT
>NC_042493.1:56499657-56525199 GCF_005508785.2 Acyrthosiphon pisum
TTTCAATGTAGTCAATTAGTAAGCAAGACGTAAATTCATATATAAGTCTTACCGGAATTAATTCATTTCTACAAAAATATTTTCCTAAAATGATTAGAAATTTTTTCGTAAAAGAATGAACTACTTGTATTATAGTTGTATCATGTATGAAAGACGTGTATTAATTTTTCAAGCTTTAGCTATAAAAATATAATATTTTATAAATTTTAAACTACAAATTAATTATGATTTTGTCAACGTTTTAAATTTAAATGCTTATAAAATATGCATATGTAATGTGCATATAAATGCAATGTAATTTAAATGCTTATAAAATATGCATATGTAATGTGCATATAAATGTAATGTAATTTAAATGCATATAAATATTTTTAAATAGCAATAGTTAAAACTTATTAGGAACTTTGTATTACTTTTTTAAGCTTTTTGACTGAATGAATAATTTTTTATTGATGTTTAAATATTTTTAGAAAAAAACTAAAATTAATCAAATACGATCCAAGCGAAGATGTTCTAACCAAAGTTGTACCAAACAATTTTCAAATACCTCATTTAAACGTTTAAAATTGTTAGATTGTACTAAATAAAAATTAAATTATAATTAAATTTCAAGCTCTCGCCCCTTGAAAAATCCTGCGTACGCCACTAACCATCCGTACAAGCTAATTTATTTACCTATACTATTTTAAACACATAAACGATAAACATAAAGTATTGTGTACTTGGTACTGTATGTATGTTTATGAGCATATTATTATTTATTAGGTATCTTAACAACAATACAAACATTTTTAACTAAAAATAATTTTCAAATTTACATGATTTTGAAGAATTTTAAAATTTCTAATTACAGACACCCATAAAATATACTCTGGATTTACGGTCAACTTTTTTTTTGATTTCCACTACCAAAAACTTACGCCTAACCTTATGTTAAATTTTCAAGTTTTTTGACGAAGCGAAAACATTATTATCGACACTAATTTAATAAAAACTAATTAAATCTAAAATTTCTTATGCCTATAAATAGCTCAAAAAGTGTCAAAATATGTTCTTTAATATTTTTCTTGGCATATTTGGGAATTTTTAATTTTGACCACCAAGGATCATTTTCCCACCAGAAAAGATACTGAAGTTGATACTTATCGTGTATAAAAATTTTATATAAATACATACACACAAAAAAACACACATTGTACAACCAATACATTTAAAAAAATTAAAGAAAACCACGAATTTTTACGCAAAACCAGCTTTTTCGAAAATATTGATTCTGTTTTTTGGTGTAGGTACCTAACTCAAAAACTAATAACTATACACTACATCTAAAGATACTTCAAAAATTTTAGTGCTCTGCAAACTTGACTAGCACATCGACTGTCGGTTGACTAACACCGTGTAATCTCCAATATCGTCATGAACCTTAAATTATAATAATATAAATAACAATAACTCAAAACAGTCAAAACGGATGTTTAATTAACAACCTATATATTGCTAATTAATAGTACATAATACATAGTACAAACATAAATACATAATCAATAATTTCTTGTCTTCTAACAGTTTTAGCTAAAATAACGAAGTGCAATTAAAAATTAGAAGCTTGGCAAATTTGGTTTTCCGTAAATAAATAGTCAAGCATTTTTTGTACGAAATGAACTTACTCTAAATCGATATTTTTTCGAAATTAAATATTTATTGGAAAGTTTGCTAAAAAGATTTTACGAAATTTGTATTAAAATTCTAAATAGTTTTCCAAAGCGCATTGAAAAACAAAACAAAAATTAAAGAAAAACGGTAATTTTTACGCAAAATCGGTTTTCAACAAAATAAGATTTTAAAATATAATACATAATTTCTAATAGGGTATATACCTTTATTAAAAAAAAAATGTCTATTAGAAAGTCAAATTAAATTTTTATGAGCGTTTGAAGTTCAAATTGGATATTTAATCGATTTCTCATGTAGGTAGTGAATTTCTCTTATTTTGTTGTAATTCAAAAGCGAATAACCGCGCAGGCACTTGAGATTTATATCATATTATGTTTATTTTATCAATTCCTATACTTTATTTTGAAAATATTTATTGACTAGGGCTTGCATTTGAAAAAAAATTCCGTTTTATGTTATTTACAATTAAAACGTTACACAATTTTTGCGTTTGTCGTTATTTAGAATTAAATCGTTATTCAACTTTTGCGTTTCTCGTTATTTAGAACTTAAACGTTACACAAGCTTAGCGTTTATCGTTATTTAAAATTGTGTCAATACCTGCCTATTAAACTTAAGAATAATAACTAATGCGGGTAGGCAATATAATATATTCAAATAATACAATAAAATATAATCAATTCTTATATTGTTCGCATATGAAATAAAATATGTTTCTACGAAACCAATGGGCCTTTTAAATAAATAGATTTTAAAATATTTCGTTTTGCGTTATTTTTCGTTTAATCATGTTCTATAAATTACGTTTTGCGTTATATTTTGCTTAATGATTTAAAATATATTTTATTAATCGTTATGTTTTGCTTTGTTGTATTTAATTATTTTTGATTATCGATATATCGATTATCTGTTATAATTACGTTTACAAATATCAATTGTTTTTTCGTAAAATATATTGTTATAATCATAACGTTATTATAACGTTTGCAAGCTCTGATTTTGAATCATTTTGAGCTGTTTACAGACTTTTTCAAATCTAAATTTTTTTAGTTTTTTTTTCTATAAATGTCAATAATATTGTATTCGTTGAGTCTAAAAGCTTGAATATTTAATACAATAATCCTGATATATTGTTGCAATAGCAGGTTGAAAATATTAAAAATACATAGGCACAATTTTTTTTTAATAAGTATTTAAATTTTGAAATTCAACAACATTTATTAAATATATAATTAAATAATTATTTTGTATTAAAAATGTATAAAATGTTCAACTTTTATAGTAAAGGATTGAAAATTTAAATCAAAGTCACCACGTAAATAGGTTATAATATATAAATTACTTAATTCATAATTATATCATTAATTATATTTAGTAACATAGGAAAATTGACCGTTTTCGCTCAGAATCGTTTTTCTTATACAATGATATTATAGTATTATACCCACTTGTAACCTACTGTGCAGCAGAGCTGACACCCACTTGCCCACCTTTTTTTCTGTATTTTCTTTTACATTTTTACTACACTTCTTGATTTTTGTGTCAAGTGTCAACGGTGTTGAATTATTTGATGCATAGGTACACAATTTTTAAACATTTTCGAAACGAGTCACGTATCGACGAAGTAATCGCCTGCCGTACGAAATTGGAACTGCTTAACAGAGAACATAATATAATACATAGTGATAATGATAAAACATCTATCCTACTGGCTACTATACATCTATGGTCTAACTATACGTCTGGAGTCTATATAATATTATGTGACTTGGTGTGGCGCGTTGGCTGCAATCAGTCACGCAACGTGACAAAGAGTAAGTAACGGCTGTTGCAACGACTAGTTCCCGGATCGCTAATCCACTCCGCTCAGAATCTAATATATAACACAATTGGGAGTTTTGAAACTTTCAACCACTCGCAGTAATTCAATATGCATATAACTAAAGAATTTAAATAACAATTTTGGAAAAAACTAATAAAAAAATATAAAAATATTTTTAGAAAGATGTTAAATAAACATCTTTTTAATTTCTTATCTTATTTTATATTAATGTTTTTTGAATATATATTTTTTTAATAAACACAAGATAAAAATATTAATATAAAAAAAATAAAATTTGAAAAAATGTATAACAATAAATTTATTTTTAGTCTAAATAGAATAAAAAAAAATATTTTAACAAATAAAATCTAAATTGGATTTTAAATCCTAGTTCCATAAGAAATATTTTTTTAATAAATAAAACCAAGTTGAATAAAAAAAATTAATATTTATTAAAAAAACTAGTTAAATTAAAAATCCATCTTTATTAAAAAAATATAATTTGAATAAATATAAGTCTAGTTGATTAAAAAGTCTAAATTCAATGAAAATAATATAATTAAAATAAATTTAGCCTAGTTGAATAAAAGAATGTGATTTTAACAAGAAAATATCAAGACAATTTAAAGAAAACGGTTGTATAAAAAGTCTAATCGATTAAAAAAAGCTGAGTATAATAAAAATGTATATTTATCTAAAAATCTTATTTTTTAATTAAAAAGCATAGGTATCTAATTAGAATAAAAAAAAAATCCTAGTTGAATAAAAAAACCCATGTTGAATAAAAACTAATATTAAAAAATTTTAATGTATAATAGATTTTATATTCATCTAGAATTTTGTTTTTTCTAATTAGATTTTGTTTATTAAAATTACATTTTTTTTATTTAACTAAGCTATTTTTATTTTAATTAGATATATTTATCAAATTGGATTATTTTTTATTTATTATAGATTTTTTTAATCAACTTGGCTTTTGTTTATTCAAATCATAGTTTTTTTAATAAAAATATATTATTTATCAGATTTTTTAATTAATGTAAATTTTTATCAAGATTACATTTTTTTTTTATTAAATTATAGATTTTTTTTTTTATCCAATTTAGATTTTATTTTATCAGGAAAAGATTTTTTAATTCTATTTATTGTTATCAAATTGTTGATAAATTTTTAATTTTTCATATTAATATTTTTACTATGTCTTTTAATTAAATACAAATCAAATTTTAATAAAAAAAACTAATTTAATAAGTAAGAATAAAAAAGCCTACCTATAGCTGAATAATAAAATCTATATTTATCAAAACATTTTTAATTTTTATTCCAAGCTATAAAAGTTGAACATTTTATATACATTATATTTTACAAAATCGTTTTAAAATTTAAAATATGATAAATGTTGTTTAAGATTAAACTTTAAATTCTTATAAAAAAAATTATGCATATGTATTTTTAATATTTTTCAATTAAATTTTTACGCTTTTGGCACAACAAATAAAATTTTATTGACATTTATAGAAAAAAAAATTTAACAAACTTAAATTTTAAAATGTCCGTTAACAGCTCGAAAACAGTCAATCACTACCGTTTGTGGCATTAAAACTACTTCGATTTTCTTCAACAGTATCTAGTTCGATGGGAAAGTGAATCTAATTGGTGCTTCGGGAGGTCAACATTTAAAATTTCCATTAATTTTCAAAAGCACTTGGAAAAACAACAAAAAAATTAAGGAAATCGATAGATGACATGTTTACTGGTTGTTTATATTAGTATTTTCTATACACGAAAAAAATTGTTTTGAACTGTTTATACGGATATTTTCAGTTTTAAATTTTTTTTTCTATGAATTTCGATAAAAAATTATTTGTTGGGTAAAATAGCTTGAACATTTAATACAAGGCTCCTAATATATTGTTACAATGAAAGTCAAATTAAATTTTTACAAGCGTTTGAAGTTCATATTTTTACAACATTGGATATTCACTCGATTTCTCATGTAGCGATTTTCTTATTTATTGTTGTAATTCAAAAACTAATAACTGTATATATATGAACATTTCACTGAATGTTTTCCATCGGACAATATATACTGTTGAAGAAAATAGAAGCATAGTCACTGCCCGAAACAGTAATGACGGTCACAAAAAAAAATAACAATAAACAAATAATTATATACATAAATATATATATGAAAAAACACACTTCATTGTAAAATTAATACATTCATTAATACAATCTAAAATTGTAAAATATATTGATAACTTAACTTAAATTATAATGTTTTGTAATGACTGATTTTTTTAATAATAATATAAAGTATTTATAATTTGGTAGGTAGTTTAGGAAGCTATCAGTGTCCAAAAGTTTAATGTATACCTATCTAATATCTACCATAGTCCATTGACCTTGACAGAGATTCATTATAGTTCCTATAATATCACTATTAATCAACAAATGTCTTGCTAAAATTGGATAGATAACGATTGTGTTATGTATGTAAAACGGTTACATAAATCATAATAACATACCTATTAAAATGTAGCCTGTATTCCTATAGGTATTAACATAGGCCATTGGGATACAAGTATTATTTACATTAAGAACTTATTTCTAATGGTATTAAGACAAGGTTCAGACTAAATTTTGTTCACTCAAATAGTAACACATAAACTATAAATATATAGAATGAAAAGATCTGCATAGGAAATTTCCAGTAGGCACTGTGCTGGAAGTACTTAATAAAGTTATTTTGCTCTATATTGTAGAACAGTCCACAAGTTATACTTAACTGAAACATAATAAAAGCGTTACAAGTTTACAACCAATAATAAGACAAATAATGATGGAAATATTTCAATATTTTTAAAAATTTTAGTAAATAATAAACAAAGTGATCGTTCTATCATTAACCGTTCATTAGCTGGTACCTACTTTGAAAAGTTTTTAAAAATATATTTTTTCATTTTTTTTTTCCTTGGTTTTTTTTCCGGGATTCCCTAACTACGGGATACGGCTATTGGCTATTGATATTTCATAGGTATGCAACTTTCAGGCCATATTTAGAAAGTTGAAAATCCACTTGGCCGTCTGGTGTAAAATTAATAATATTAATAAATAATATTATAATATTAATATTATGTAGATGCGTAAATTTGCAATTTATTATTTTATTAATGCACATTTTCGTACCGCGCAGAGGGCAGCACCTGCGTCGGTGACGTCTGACCCGAAACGACGTGTACACCACCATATTGAAAAGAACGGGCAAAATTGATAGTCGAACAGTAGACTCGCTCACAGGTTCTCACACAGTTGGCTCATAGCGTATAAAACGCGGCTCATAGCGTATAAAACGCGGCTCATAGCGTATAATACGCGGCTCTTGGCCAATGCACTCAGGCGGTGACGGTGGTTCGTGGCGGATGAAAGCGAAAACAGTAAACTGCCAAATGGGTGAGTATCTGTCAACTATAGTTTTGTCGTTTTCCATTTCACGCGTCCCTGCTATCATGTTTTGACATCAACATTTAACAATGACTGCAATGTAAACATTAACATTTAACGACAGGGTTTAATGCTAGAACAAAAAATTAATAGTTGTAGCACAGATAACAATTGGTTCTGAGTAGCTAATGTTCGGCTAATATCAATGTGGCATGATGTGCATTGTTCGTGGTGATTCCCTCAGAGGGGACGGTTAACAGGGGCGGCACAATAACCATATTATCCGTTATTATTATTATTATTATTATTATTATTATTATTATTATTATTATTATTACTATGAAAATAATTATATTATAGAGACTACCTGTGTCCTCAGGCGTACAGAAATAACTCGGACGATCTGATCACCCCAACTTCGACCAAACTGCGCCCGCGTTATTGTTGTGCGACCGGCGATTATCGTATTTTCAAAAAGAATGATCATGATGGTAAGAGACGCATCGTGACTATAACACTGTTGTATGCACCATGTACGTGTCCGTCCATGGACACGGTGAACATTTGTCACAATAAATAATGTTGCGTGTAGTAGTGGGGTGGGGTGGGGTGGTGTACGTCGTAATATATCATATTGAAATACTATCTTAATTTTTTCAGAGGTAACAAATTGTTTGACCACATTCACCACTAATATCACATAATCACCATTTTCTCAGTCATGTCATATCAATCACCATCCAAATCAGATGTGACTCATTTTTCAGTGACGGATGACAACAATCTCATCATTGGATTTAAGCAAATTAAAACTTTTGAATGGACTACAAAACTTGAAAAGTGTTTGCTATTAAACATGGCACGTCTGAAGCCTTGTGGTAAGTCCGATGCACTGCTGTTCACCCTTTTCTTTTGTTATATTATGCATCAAGGTTGTATTATTTAGGTCAAGTTCTTCAAATTAATTCATTATAAGTTTATAATGTTTATATAATAGTATAAAGTAATAATGAATATTTCTATTGTAAATTGCTTTGGTCAATTAATTATTATACATATATACCAAATGTATATCATAATATATTTACTTAAATAATATTTTGTATTTAGTATACACATACTAATATACTGCATTATCATAAAGCGTAATATTAAATCATTCAACGTGATTCAGTGTCAGGATTCTTTTAATGATTTTATTTTATTCAACATTGTATATTTTTCTATTAGTTATTTTGTGTCTCAAAATATTTAAGCCAGAATTTTTTTCTTTGGTCTAGTTTAAATATTTTCAAATATAGTTTTTAGGATATCAACAAAATGGCTATGCCATACAAAATGAGTAAAGTCACTTTGTAACGATGAATGACAATTTATATTAAATGTTAATCTAGCAACAACACCTATAGTAGATGATATCATTGATTTATTGTTAAGCCTGTTGTAATTGGTTTAAGAGGGCAGTATAATTTTTTTTTCATCTTGTACGCATATAATACTATAATAAAACCAAAACCTAATAAGGTATTGTAACCTTGCTTATAAAGAATAACACTATCTTAATTTTTTCAAAAGTTTTTTTAATTTTCTTATTTTTATGAAAGTTTTTAAGCTATAGATAACTAAAAAAATTTTAAAAGTAAAACAGATAGTTATTTTTTAGTATAGGTAATCACACCTTTTCAATAATGTAGTCACACTGAGCAAAAATCAAGAGAGAGGTTTTTACTATATTCCTTATTACTTAATGTTCAATCCTGATTGTTTCTAAGTAACTTATCTCTATACATATAGGTAAAGGGAAAGATAGTGAAAATTCTAATATAAAAGTTTTGTAAAAAATGATACAATTGATAGGTACTCTGTATTAATTTTAATGTTTCTTTAAAACACTAAATAATATTTACATATTTATCAAATATATTGTGTATTAAGAAAGGATTTTATTCCATTTAAGAAAATGATATAAAATAATAAATATATATTAAATTAGGTACATAGTATGTTGGTCTACTATGTAAATTATTTAATAACAATGGTGTAATTGTGAATATTAGTTTATAAATAGAATCCTACATGCTAGTTTTGGTTTATAGTGTATAAATTACATAACTGTGTACATGTTATTAAATTCCATTACTAATTACTAGATTTTAGATAATTGTGCCCTATGAACATAAAAATAAGTACTTAAATTCTTGAGAAAAAATAGTCTTATAAAAAAAAAAAGCTCTAATAATTATAGTAGTATTTATACCCACCAAACTATCACAAGTAAAAATACATTTCCCTAATTCTGTAACTATATCAGATATCAGATAGTCATAGTTGAATAAGACATTTTAACATTACTAATTTTCTGACATATATACGAAACAAAAAATACATGTTAATGCATATATATATGTATGAACATATTAAATATATATAATATTATGTATGTACATTAATAGTATTAAAACAAATCTGTCTTTCCGAACTAGATGCCCCATTAGTTCAGATAATTGATGTTCTATTGTATAATTATAATATATTATATAAATACACCCATTATACTCATAATAAATAAAATATTGTATTTGGTTTCAGGAATTAACAAACACTTAAGTATAATTCTACTAAAAGAAAAAATAAGTAAAGAACTAAAACTTAATATACCAGTTAAGGTTCTATGGAATTATTTGTCAGCTAAATGGGATATCAGAGCTGCTGTAAATAATAACTTTATTGATGATAATTAACCTTTCTAGATGATGTGAGTCTAATATTTTTTTAATTTTTAGGATATTATAGAACATATAAGTTTTAATACTAGTGAGAAAGACTTTGTTTTACCAGAAGAATTTGACCAGTTGATTTCTGAAGAAGGGGAAAAAATTAAAAAACTAGATAAAGAATGTAAGTTAATTGTATTGATTTTTTAAATGTTATTGTTTCGATTATTATTTAATTAATATTATTTTCAAAGGTTTAAGTGATGAAATTAATAAGAAAAAATTATTAAATTGGAGTGGTAAAACAAGATCCAAGTCTAATTCTATGTCCTCTGTAGATTCGAAGGAAGGTCTCAATGAGACAATTCCTTCAACATTATTAGAAAGCTCTCCAGCTAAAACAAATGAAGTTGGATTTGACGATGGTCCGTGTACTAGAAGATCATTGCGTACAAATGACAAACTAGAAAATAGTAAATCTGATGAAAAAAACAAGTTAAAAGATTTGAAACAGATAAATAAAAAAACATCAAATCAATCTAAAGATGTGGACAAGATTGAAAAAATCTCAAAATTTAGAGGTCGGAAAAGAAAAAGTAGAAATGTGTCAGAATCTAGTTTTAGTTCTGATAATAGCAAACAGCGTAGGAATTATAAAAATAATTTAACAGATTTAACTATTTCGGATAGCTCGTCTAGGTCAGTAACTCCAGAGATTCTGAGAAGTAAAACATCAAACCGTTCAGTTACACCTGAAAGTATTAGTAGAAAATCAAACTTACGCTCTAGTGATAAAGACCAGAAATCTAAACTTGCATTAGAAAAAGCATGTCTAAAGTTTGGCCATCACGTTGATCTGGTTTTACCAGAAATTAAAATTGAACGTCTAAAACCTGAAAAACAATTTGCATCTTTAATGGATGCTAAGTCTAAAAATTTAACACATAATAAAAATGAAGCAAATAACAAAGTAAAAACTAAAATACGTAATAGAGTAACATCTGATCTATTAGTAGTTCAACAATCTCCAGAAATACAATCATTAGGCAGGCGCTCTTGTAGCAATAAAAATTCATAAAATTTAAAAATAACAAATTACCTTTTCATTAAATCATGCATACATTTAATTATAAATGATCAATGTAACTAATAACATTTATTTAATATCACTAATATAATATTGTAGGTATGTTAAATATTATAAATGTTAGGTATCTTTAATACTTTAAATGTTAATTTCTGAAAACAAACACATTTAAATAAAATTTTAAGTATTTTTTTCATATCAGTGGACTAGAATGTTACCTATTTAGTATAGGTAATATGTAACATAATACTACATGTAATCTTTAATGTCGTTGATATTTTAGTGCAAACAATTTTTTATTACACTTGATAATTTTTGATTTGACTAGCTAAAAAAGATCAATCTATTTTATTTACTAATTAATAATAATTAATAATTACTCACAAACCATATCTTAGATATTTTTTTTTCAATTAAAAAAATTATTTTTTTACTGGCCAACTACTACTGTTTTTTTTTAAACAAGTTTGAAAAAGTTCATTAACATAATTCAACATATTTAGTTAGTTTTGTTTAAAATACATATTGAATCTCTAAAATATCACCTAAACATTTTTTTCTTCTTATACAAATACTTATAATTCTTTAAAAAAAAAAAAAATTAAAAACAAGGTCTGCTTTCTTAGATAAACTTTCTTAAGTGTCCTTTAGTACTTTTACTATTAAATTATAATATAACTCTGTTTTTATTTTTATCTGTTCAAATAAAGATGAGTGCAAGTAAAATTGCTTGTATTTTTTTTTGCTTTGGTAGGAGTGTCCCTATGATATAGATTTAAAATATGTTTACTTAAATATTAAAATAGTTAACTAAGTTCTTTAACAAATTTATGAGTAATTTTTAATCCATAGAAAATTGTAACTAATCAATTATTATGTGCTTAAAAATTCTTTTTGATACACATATTTTGATAATGTTAGGCCTTAAAAAAATATTTGATAGTATATAAAGGTATCAAAAATTTAAATCATTTAACTACGTAATTTTTATTTATACTCAATTTTAACCTTAAAGTGTTATTAAAAATACCTAATTAGAGTATTCAATTATTTTTTTAAAAAGTTACAATTTAATTTTTTATGTAGGCTTATTTTTAAAAATGCGTTATTTTTGATATAATTATGAATTATAATACTGTATACTTAATCATATGAATTAAATTTCAGTGGTGTTTTTGTCTATTAGATCAATTATTGTGATTTTTTAAGTTCTATTTTTATGTTAAAAGTTAATTATTCATTACAGCAATCATTTATACATTGAAATAACATTATTTTGATTTTACATTTGGCAGCAACATTTTAAATTAAATTATTTATTCAACTTATGAAGTCCCATCAATGGTTCAATCAAGACAAACGAAAATCAACTCATCAAACCTGACTTGCTTTTTAATGTCAAACAAAAATATAAATAGATTGTGTAAAA
Source organism: Acyrthosiphon pisum (assembly GCF_005508785.2). Lineage (NCBI taxonomy): Eukaryota > Metazoa > Arthropoda > Insecta > Hemiptera > Aphididae > Acyrthosiphon > Acyrthosiphon pisum. The sequence continues at coordinate 56,511,828 of NC_042493.1, forward strand.
AAATTAATAAAAATAAATAGATTTATAGAAAATATTAATTTTTTATCTAAGCTTAATTCTTATTTTGTATTAGACCTATTTAACAAACTTACATAATTCGTTTTTTTTTTTATTACCTAGAAAATAATATAATTTAAATAAAAATAACAAAAACACATGGATGTGTGACGTCCTCTTAAAGGTAATAAAAAGTGACATATTTTCAGTGTTGGGTAGTAACATAATTCAAGTTACAAATTACTGTAACAAAATTAATTTGCAGTAATGCTGTAGTAATTTAATTTAAATAAACGTAATAATAACAAAATTACTTTTCCAAGTTATTAAAATAAGTTATGAATGTAGAATGTACGACAAAAACTGGAGGTTAGGATATTCGAGGAAAATCAATAAAATTTATTTACGATTCCAAAAGTTTTAAATAATAAATAATAACCAACAATTTTATTAAAGATCCCATGAACACATTGTGTTCATGTTTAACATAAGGCATTTACAATTTACCTACTATATATTAGTCGTTATGTAATTTATTTTTTAAAAAAAGTAACGTTATTTTATTACTTTCCAAAAATAATTAACCCAACACTGCATATTTTATACATAAAAATTATAAATTAACTGGAAATAAATTTTGTTTTTATTTAATATGTTTAAAAAACCACAAATATATGACGGTTTGCAACATGCGTGTACACATCATGTATACTTCCATCAGAGACTCGTCACTTATATGTGCTTCAAATTGCTGACAGGGGTGAGATGGTTTCCATCCATACTATAATAATATGATATAAGATGTCGCAACTGGCAACCATATTATATAAAAGTATAAAACTATAACAAAAAAATTTTTTTTGCATAATCCTGTAAACAACATTGTTATGGACCTATACCCATGGACCCTCTTCTCGTACAAACGCCACTAGCTGCAAGCAAACAATGTTGTTAGAGATAGGGCCCGAGTGGCTCTGCCTAACCCAATTACAAGATTGCAATATTAATGTTCTAAGTGGACAGAATAATACAATATACCTACTACCATTTGTGTAATAAACAATAATATAGGTACCTACATCAAATAGATTTAAAAGACAATTTTAAGTACCTCAAATATTCTATATAACAGCCAGACTGAAAATTTTGTAGTGATTAAATTTTAAATTTTACATTAAACATAAAAATTAAGTAGATATTTATAAAAGAAATATTTGAATTTTTTATTGAAAAGGGGTTTAATATTATATCAACCAACACCAACGTATATAGAAAAGAGAACTAAGAACTAAATTGCTAAAAAATACACTATAACTATAATACATTATATATACTAAGAAAAATAGTGCTCAATGGACCAGTACTCCATGAGAAAAATTTGTATTAATTTGTTTCTTTATAATATAATCATAAACGATAAAAACAATATATCATTCAACCCACTAGCATCTTATTCTACATAGAATAACAACTGACATAGTTAATCATTATGACATTATGTTTAGTACATCGCATTGATTATTTTTATTAGGTCTAAAATGGTAAAAAAATCAAGGGTCCTTTCTTTGGTGGCCAGTTCGTCAATATTTTTATCTATTATAAATTTTAATAAATTTAATGCAAAAAACTAAACATTTAACACCAGTACACCACGAGGCACAAGTTTCAAAAATATATCACTATTAAAATAGAAGCAAGTAGTTATTACCTAAGTTCTAAGTAGTAACAATTATACGTAAATATGTAATACAATTAATTACAATCAGGCATCAACTAGTTTTTCGTCTAAAAATATGAATGTTGTTGTTCCAAACAAATAAAAATGATGAAAGCCTCATTACGTACAATATATTATAGGTAATCATAGACAATGGATATTGTATTACTATAAGTACTATAATACAATAAAATTCGATAATATATTATATTTTAATTTTGGTATTTTAGTTTATAATAAATAAATAAATAAAATATCTTGTTATTAATTATTAAATTACAATTAATTTAAGACTGGACAGCCTGCTTGTGACGGAGTTTCGGCGGCGGCGACGCAAGTGCACAATTATAGTGAGATAGGCCTACAATTTTGTTTATTACCTATCAATTTATTCATTTTTTTATAAGGTACTATATTGATAAAAGTGGAAAAAATACCGAAAAATACTCTAAAACAATTGTTAATATTTAAAAAAAAACACCAAGCGACGATTTATCGCCCAATAATTACCCCTAATCCATAAATACACCACTATACTGTGATCTATGGAATTGGATTAACATTTGTTATTTAAACGTGAACACCACAATATTATGCTATATTTTTAAAAATATAAGATGCTTTCATTAATTTATTATAAATTGTTATTTCTCCATATAATATTATAAACAAATAACTCCACAATAAATGGTCATTTTTGAATTTTAAAAAAATCCCAAAAAAAAATTTAAGCGGTTTTTGAAAGTTGTTTAGACCATTGTAAAATAAAAGATAATGGCTATTGGGCGTATACACAGAGACATATTTAGGAATTTTGCGCCCCAGGTAAGGAAAAAAAACGCCCTCCTCCCAACTTGAATTTTTTCAGCAATATGTATATTTGTATAAAAAACACATGATCGTGAAACCACTGCATTCTTCGCTACATACATAACCGGAAAGGTATATTAGGTATACATAAAAAAATTAATTTATATCGAAGCAAATATTACATAATTATAGTAGGTATATTTATTATTAATTCTACAAAAAACTTCAATGTAGGTTAATTGACAACATTTAAAAAAGAATATTATAGCGATATATGTTAAAATTAAAAACTTTTAAGTCGTGCTTTTTCATTAGCAAAGGTATCGATGATACCTTATCATCATAATTTAACTATTGTGTTAAATCTGACTCTATTGTCAAAACAGCCAAACAATTAAGCCTCTCATCTGTTGTTCTAGATCTTAAATAGGACTTTACCCTTTTTAATCTTGAAAAAGATCTCTTAGCAGAGCAGTTTGATATAGGACATGAAAGAAAAATTCTTAATGCAATTTCTACATAAGGATACAAATCTTGATAATTATTTGTTTTGATCGTAGAGTACATTTTTAGTGCAGTATTAGGTAAATCATCACTTGGTTAAGTTAATAAAAAACTTTTAAAATGCACACATTCATTTGAAAATGTTGAGGCAAGATCGTCATGGTAATACTTTTGTAATTTTTAGATGCTTCAAATTAGTAATATTAAAAAAAAAATCAAAATCTTCACATACTTGTTTATAAGCAGTTATTCGTTTTCTCTAATCAATATTTTTTAATTTTTTTTTATATATTATCTATAGTCACGCGTTACACGGATAATATAAAAAAAAAAATATTTTTATTTTTTAATACGGAAAATAAAAAATTCATAATAACCAATTTCTGAATCTAATTACAAGAACAATTTTGATGGTAAAAACATTTACCTAGGCCAAGTAATTTATTTTTTAGAATTTTTTTAAATATCAATATTTTTTTGATTAAATTAATTTAGAGCGTAATTACTTTTTTTAAAATATTATTTTTGGGAATTTGCTAACATGAGTGTATTTCTTAAATTTTTTACTAATTGTATAACTTTAGCAATTATTGTCTTACATTTGAGTAGCATCATTTTTTTTCTTTATCGGGCCTTTTGTTATACCCTGTATCTTGTAACTGTTAAAGTTATACAATTAGTAAAAAATTTAAGAAATACACTCATGTTAGCAAATTCCCCAAAAAAATATTTTAAGTTCTTTTTCCTTTTTATTTATTTTTTAAAGAAAGCAGATCCAAGCTTCGTTCATACAAAAAGAACTCGTTCCAGAATTCTATTCATTTTGGAATGAGTTCCTTCTCAATACTGGATCCTTGATGGGTATGATGTTCGTGGAGTGGTGAATTACTTTTTTGTTCAAAAACCACAGTTGACCGGTGATTTGGCTTTGAGAAGTTGATTAGAACCTTTCAAGCTTGGACCAGCTATTGGCAGAAATCTTGGAGGCCCTGATGGGTGATGCGTTTGTGGTGATGGAACAAATATAGGTTTTATATATTATGAATCATTTGGCGTTGAAGTTCAGAGTTGGGTAGGATTGCATTTGCATAGGATATAGAGAGTGTTTGACAGTTTTGGCTTTGTTGATGTAGAGTTTATGTGTTTGGAGAATTTCAGATTTGTTTACTTGAACTCCAAGGTACTTCATGGAAGGATACTGATGCTTTTGATTTTGGGCTGAAGGGAATTGACGGCGGATTTATGTGAAATCATTACTGCTGTGGTTTTGAGAGAGTTTATTGTAATTCTCCAGTAGTAGAACCATTTATCGTTGATGTCGATCTGCGATTGAAGTTTTTGGTGGCAGCGTAGTTGGTGGTAGGTACTATAGTGGCGTAGAACAGAGTATCGTCGGCGAAGAGTGAAGTTTTGCAATTAGGATGGGTTGGAATATCGTTGATGTATAGACAGAATAGATGTGGTGCAAGTCATGAGTCTTGGGTTTTATGAAAGGTAGATCGGTAGATGTTTTGTTTTCGATTTTAATCTGGAAGTATCTGTACGTAAGAAGGAAGTGATAATGATGATGATGTCACGGGGCACTTCAAGGTCAGCCAGCTTGCTGATAAAGTCGTCGTGCCTAACTTCATCAGACAATTTTTCAACGACGAGCAGGATTGCGGTGGTTATTCTTCTTTTGTTGAGATTTAGAGAAATATCATCGATGACTCTGAGGAGTTGGGTGGTAGAGTTGTGGGAACTTTGTTGGTATAGGCGGATTTTGGAGTTGGTGTGGACTTTGAGTCTGGTGAGCAAAAGTTTCACCAGGACTTTGGACATTGTGTTTAGGAGAGAGATTGGACGATGATTGACTGGGTCGGTAACGTCCTTGCCAGGCTTAGGAATGATGATGTTATGATGATGATGGCGTGCTTCCATGCAGAAGGAAATAATTGAATCATTTGCACCAGTTGAATATGCGGCATAGAAGTGTGATGGTTTTGCGTCCGCTATGCTTAATGGCGCTGTTGGCAATGCGTGTCGGGCCTAGGAGCACGATATATGACGTGATATTATCATTATGTACGTAAGCTAAAAAAATTTTAAACGAATTGATAAAATTTAAATAAATAGTTACTATGATAAGTAGTCTAACACAATACACAAAAATATATAACAGTGCTTTAGTCACTAAAGTTATACATAAACTAAAGGTAATATGCAATAATAAAATGTATTATTAATGCTAAGATCATGGACCCTCCCTAAAGTCAGTCACCTTGATAAAGATTCATTTGTTTCTAGGAGGAAAAATACAGTATATTATGCATATTACGAATTCTTCTAATACAGGGGGTCGGTAAGACAGTAACTCATGTACATTTTTACTGCAGCTCTCCAAATACTTCTAATAATATTTAAAATCATACACATGTCTGTAAACTAATGTAAGTCAATTGTTTATTCAAAGCAATTAAACTGTATATTAAAAAATAATTTTTTTTTATAATTTTTGTTCAAAAATAATATAAAGGATAATCTAACACTAAAAAACATGATTTTTGTTAATAATAAAATAAAATTATTAGTATTATATATGTTATATTGTATTTTTAGTTATGTAAATTTTATAGTGGCTCTTGATGAAAGATAAAAAAAAAATTAGACCTGTTTGGGTAAAGTTGCTGAAAGTGGAGCAGTTTGATAAGGGGAACATGTGAACATTTCTAGACTTGAGCCCTTACTTAATAGGTAATTAAGATGAAAAACAGACAATAGTCATACCTTATTATAACTCTAAAAGATATTGTTTTTTCATATTTCATAGTTAATAATTATTAGTTATAGGCACCAATTAAGATATACAGGATACGAAACGAACTTATGATAAGTGAAAGCCGCAACTTGAGAAGCAGGCGGACTCAGAAAAACATTGATGAGACCTTTTCGTTCCGTATCCTGTATATCTTAATTTGTGGTTATAGGTATATACCTAATTTTAGACAATTTTTTCGTATAGGTACTCGTAATTCAAATTCTCTAAACTTTAAAGAGTAGACATTATTATTTATTGTTATTGTATCAAAACAAATAATATAATACATGTATATTACAAATTATAGTAGTAATATTGTATATGAGATCACGGGAGCCTTCCAAAACCGGGAGCCCCTGTGAAATGCACACCCAAAAGTCAACACTCCTGATAATTGCACCACTGGTTGCTGACCCAATATAAGGGGTAGTCCAATTAATATGAAAAATATGATATTTTGATAGTATAATATGTATGGTCATAATATTATATACTTCAATAATGTACATAAAATTATCATATTAACGTAAAATCAGGGCCACAGTTTAAAAATGTGCCATAATATTGTTAAAAAAATGTACTAATATTAAAATAATTAAACAAATAATAATAATTGAATAATAATTGAATAAATTGTTGTTAAATATTTCCAATAAAAATCCAAAATTCACATTAAAATTTATTTTAAAAACTAAATTATAGCAAAACAATTTTAACAAACTGTAGTTAATGAATGAAGTATTATACATGTACATATATGAAAATATACGCATTGCACAACATTATTCTGTAATTAAATTAAGATCAGCCTTTGATTTTAACTCTCTCATAATGTAAGGTATCTTTTCATAATCAATAAGGCCATCCCAAACATCCATTGATATTGGTAATACTGTTACACCCAAAGATTCAATTGTTTTGTTTGTAAGCATGTATGGACCTCTTAAACAATTTAAATTGATGACATAACTATTTGGTTTATAAAGTAATATGCCAATTCTAAAACAATAAAATATGAACATTAATGTAAAGTAATAAAGTAATATGATATAAATTAACAATCAATGAATCAACTCACACAAGATTATCACTACCATCAACAATGTTTTCCAATAATAATGATTTATCATCTTTGATTTCATTTTTAATGGCAACAGGATATCCACCTGGTCTCATAACTACTAAATGATCTAAAATCAAATAATTTTATTATGTCAAACAATTTAAATGATTTAACATCTTAAAATAATATCGCAAACCAATGAAATGTCCCAATTTGCTTCTGACCCCTGTTAGCACATAATCACTTCCGCCCAAACCATGTTCTAAAGCAGCTTTTAGTGGAAAATCATTAATATTGTGTTGATAAATATCAATAGATTTTTCAATAATTTCCTGTGGTGGATATGATCCTTTATAACCTCCAGGGTATAAAGTCTTTGAAGCCTGGTACAATTTAAGCAGCATAATATGATCATGTATATTATCACCTAGTTAGGTATAGAAACAACAGTACAAAATTAATTGATACAATAAACTGAATAAACATAATGAAAATGTATAATAACAGTTGTTTTTTTTTACTTTGAAGTTATTATTTTTTTATAATATTTCTATTTAATTTTAAACTAGCAATAGATTACTTCGTTTTAAGAATCCATAAAGAAAATCTCTAGAAAAAACTCTTTCCAGAAGTTCTTCTGACCAACAGCCCAAAACAGCCAAGTCGAATGTTGCTACTAGCCATGGTAGTTCTAAAACATCCTAAAATAATCAATTATAGAATCAATATAATAAATCTATTAAATGATCAGCAAAATATTTATTAATTGATTAACCTTTTGAATGTTAAGTCTTGTCAAAATAAGTGGTTTTAACTCCTCAAAACCTGATGGAACATAATTTGCATTGGCACAGGCTGCAATGTAAGATAATAATACTCCAAATTTAATATTCTCTAAAATATCATGTTTACTAGTTAGTTTATTTGTCATGTAATCAAGTAATTCACGGTGAACATATCCCTGAAAAGACAATAAGAATTAATATTTTATCAACCTGATTATAATATAAAAATCAATATGCCTTACAATCCTATTTAATTTTTTTAATATGAATGCTAAGACTTCAAAACTATCTTCCTTTTTCATCAAGAATTCCATAACTGTATTTATAAATTGTTCATTATAAAACAACTCAGAATCTGTGGAATACTTATTTATCATTCTTGACAAGATAGCGTCAAGATCTGAAATATCAGCTATGTATTCTAGATGGTTCATATAATATTGTAAACATCTGTTAATAATATCAATATATTTTTCAGTTGAATAGTGTTTGTAATACAAACAAAGTAATAAACTTTGAACAATTTTAGGACTAATCTGATCAATATTTCTAATAATTCTTGACATGACAAAGTCATATGTTTCTTGAGACAACCTATGTTTAGCTATATAGTTGAGGAATTCCACTTGCCAGTATAAATTATCTTCTAGTTTGTATTGTACTTGTGTCTCAAAAACAATTGGCAACGCAAGTTTTAAAGCATCGACTAAAGGGCATGATGATAATTCTTTTAATAAAAAATGTAAAAATGTGATTTGTTGTAAAGACATATCATTTATCATTTTACTAATCAACTGTAATAACATTTGCATTATGTTACTATTAACAGATACACCCAAATAAGATAAGCACTTTACACTATTCATTACATCATTTAGTTCAAGATTTCTTGAATAGTTTTGAATTTTGCGACACATTGCTGTAAATTCTGGGCTTCGTATTAGTTCTTCCTTTGAAAGTTTTGTTCTAAAATAAAAACATTATAATTAGTGAATAAAGTAACATTTTATTAAGCATTTAAAAAGTTAACATATATAGATTTTTATATAGATTTTACGTTTAATTTCAATCACACAATTCTTAAAACACAGAATTTGTTAATTTATTTTTAGTATGGTAATATATATTTTACATTAACTACTTTTTTTGAGAAATTGTACCCATTAATTGTAGTATTGAATAGATAAATTAGATATGTTTTTAATTGAATTGTCTGAGTTTTCTATAAGTAAGATCTTTCCAATCATAATAACTTATTTATAAAGTTTATACATTAATATCCTTATAATTGCTAAGCTAATTTATTATTGTTGCATTATAGAAACCAATATTTCAATATTTGGGAATTAATTATCCTAGTTGTAATAGCATTTGAGTGTCAATTTCTCTAGATTCATTTCATGTAATTATAATTTTATAAACTATGAATTTTGTGATAGGCACATTTTTTTTTTTATAATACCTACAACAAACAATTTGTAATCATACAGCCCAATTGTGGAAATAATCAACTATTTTGCTTTAAATGTTTAAAATGTAGTTATTTATAAAGGGAGAACTATGTATAATCTAAAAATAAAATAAATATTAAATGTGTATAATTCATAGTTTTTAAAAATATGTTGTAGCAGATTATATTACAACACACTATATACCTTATATTTTATTGAAGCACATGATTTTAATTTTTAAACAAAATGTATACTAATGAAATAGAAAAAATATTTTTCTTTAACAATATCCTTATACTATATACTTAGTTCAAAATATAATAAAAATATTACTAGATTTCTTGATGTTCAAAATTATTGTAATTATATCCAATTCACTATATATCACATAATATATTAATATGTTATACATTATTTTTTTTGTATGTTTTGATTAGTCTTAGCAGTACGTACAATTTTAACAACAAAATAATAACAATTTAATATTTACCTATTACTTTTTTGTAGTAAAAATAAAGAATTTAAAGCTTGTAAATGTTGTGGAGCACTCATCGCAGTGTTGTGAAGCCTTAACATTTGAATCACATCACTCGTTTGTTTTGCATTTTTAATACTAGTTATTAAAATATCATTGGTAGTATCTATGTTAGATAAACCCGATTGACTTATAGTATTTGATAAATGTCTCATTGTTTTAAAACCTGCAATATAATGAATAAAATATTATAAACATTAAAAATTATTATGAATAATTCCAGAAATTACTTGACGAAACATATAAAAATGTTGAATTTGTATTTGTTGAAAACTGATGTTTTTGATTAATTGTAAACCGTTGCTTCAAAATATTTGATGATAAAATATGAATTTGTCGCAGATACTGCACATACTTGCTGATTGTATTCATAGTAAATTTGCAGTCTAAAAATGAAAATAAAAAATATAAGTCAAGTATTTTGAATACATAATATTATAATAAGTATTTAAAAATTAAAATTTGCACATATTATTGTAATTCTTACTCCACTAAAATTTTATTGTAAGTAGGTATATTAACTATCATTTTTATAATTAATTGTTATCACTATAATTGAAAAGTATACCTACAATATACCTGCATACTAATGTTTTTTTCAAATGAGATAAAACAGACAGTAAGGAAAATAATTAATAATTTTAACTAAAAAATTATTTTAATTAATTAAAAACCATTTAATTCGTTCTTCTTATTTTTTATAACACATTAGAATTTTGAGAACCCCACACTCAAGATAATAAATAACATGTTTGAGAATATTGTATAATTTTTAAGTTGGCTTTTTCATTTATTTATACAATAAAAATACATAATATAGATTTAGAATTTCCAAAAGTTTATATTTAATTATTTAAACACATCAAACCAACTGATTTTAGTCAATAGCACATATTATAATAGTAATTATAATAGGCTAACGGTTATTTACAACAGTTCTCAATTATTTAATAAAAATAGGTATTACCTTTTCGTGAGCTGTAAAATGTTAGAATGTATGGAGATCGAATTGATTTGTTTAATTATTATGACTCAGGTCAATACCGAAATTAAAAACATGACTTAAAGAGTGGGCATCTTCAAATTAATTAATATAAACAAAAATATTATTACAAATTCTTGAAGAACATGGTATTATTAAACAGTTTCCAAAAGTTTCGAACACTTTTTAGTTTTTAAACGTCAATTATCATTATAATATCAATATTATAAGTTATTTATTTTTCAATCTTCTTTTTAAGTTCAACATTTGAACATAGCCTTACATTATTGATAGAAAAATCACTTATCGCTAAATCGCAAATTTATTATCATAAATGGGTATTGGGAAGTTGTACCAATATCCAAGAATTAGAAATGTCTCCCCAATAAACCATTATGTTGAAAGTCGTTTACTAACCCATATAATAAATTATTATTTGGATGGGTATTATAATATTGTTTTGTCATTTTGATGTACAAAGTTCATTATTTATTTAAAAGTCTTCGAAACTTGTAAACATTGCTTTTACACTTTTTAGATCTTGGATATAATTGTAGTATCCAGTAAAACTACAAACAATTTAAGCATTTGAATAGGTAGGCATCAGTGAACTAAATACATGGAACGCGTGCATTATTCAAAATTGAAAATATGATCCTGAATGGAAGTCGCCATATCCATTCTGAGTCAAGGGAAAACATGGTGAAATATTATGTTATCTATAAAAATTGTTATCATCATCAAAATTTTAATGTTAAAAATCAAATCGGAATGCATATGGCGGCCCCCAAATGGGCTTTCGTGGGCTCTACGTCATATTATAATGGGTATCGTCATCATGCTATGTAATTATTTTGCGACCACGGCCATATAGATAGGTCTGGCAACCACGATTTAAGATATACTTCAATCTGGCAACTCGACAGTGTTTGTACCATAGATAATATAAGAATGGATAGGACATGCCTATACCAGTTCCATATGGGGCCGTGTGCTTTTTTGGGGAAGAGAGAACGTAAAGAGAGAAAGACGATATGGGGCTTTTTAAGGTTATGTGCAAAACTATTTTATTAAATATTAATGAATAAACATGATAGTCAGTTATATTTAGATATTTGTCAGTTTGTATTTTGATTGTTTTGCCACCTGTACCTGGAAAATGAAAATTGGAAAATAATATTTTAACAAAATAAAATTATGTTATTTAATATTTATTATTATTTATTAATTATCACATCAATATTCGCCCCATATAACCTTAAAATTTATCACTAAATTTTCATGTGATAAGTTCTTATGTCCTATCTATTCTTATATTATCTATGGTTTGTACGTGGTCAGAGTGTGCCGTTATTGTATACGGCATATCGGGGGAATGCTAAGCGCTATCTACATTCATAGTATAGTGTTCTAAGTATTACAAATTTATTATTTTGGTGGGATAGATGGCGAAACATCATATACAAGCTAATATGGGAGATAATAAAATTAGAGTATTATACCACGGTTTAAGATATACTTTAATCGTGTTCTATACTATCTTTAATCGTGACTATATTATAGTATGTCGTTAATTTGTAAGTAGATAGCGCCACATAGCATTCCCTCGATCCTGTATACAATAACGGCACACGAAAATCGTCGAGTTGCCAGACCTATCTATATGGCCGTGGTCGCAAACACAAACGCAAAATAAAGGGGGAACAATTCACAAAATGGAGATGTAGCATACCTAGTATCTATAGCGCCCTAATTTCATATACTATAACGTATTATGTTACGGGCAATGTTGTTAATCGGGTATTTTATAAAATGCCCGGGCATTGTATAGAATGCCCAATGTAGTCGGTCAATGTAGAAATCACCACACTTCGCCCGGGCATTCTATACAATGACCTTGATCTAACAGGCAATATGAAACATGCAATATTTTATGTTTTATTTAAAGATAACTAAAAACTAGAAAAACAAAATTATTGTATAAATAAAAAATATAATTATTGATTGAACATTTAAAAAAAAAAGAAAGATTACATTTTTATATTTTATTAGGTTATTTATTACTAGCCGACCCGTCACAGCTTCGCTCGTGATTGGTTGTTATTTTGCCTTCGGACGATGATATGTAGAATTTCTTAATCAAATGTTACCTATCGTTTAATGTGATCGGCAAGTAAATATACAAAACGGTTAATGGAAACGTATTGAAATGTTACTTCATCAATTGATAACGGCTGGACCAATTTTTCAAATATGACGGGTATTTTCAGATTTCTGTTTTTGTTTATAGATGGTTATTGTATCTTTATTTCCTGTGACTTTGAGCTATATTTTGCGATTCTCATATAGCTACTGACCTTCCCCTAATCCGGCAAAACATCTGTGTTGAATTTCAAGTAATTCGGACGAGTAGTTTTCAAGATTTTGAGTTCGGAAAAAAGCGACATTCATTTTTATTTAAATAGATAGATTTATTGCAACATGAATTACTACCATGGCATTTTGATGTACAAAGGCGTCCTAAAAATGCAGCTTTGCATTTGCATCTTTTTGTTTTGCATTTTTGTAAGCATGAACATGGATCATATCCCTGACCACCCAAATTTGATAATTTCCTTGCTATTTCTCTTAAGGGGATTGGTAGCGGTGATTCCCTGTCTTTGTCTAACACACGCGCAACATAAGAACTTAGACGTGTTTTTAGTCAAACATACCGATTGATATAGTGAAG
>NC_042493.1:56525249-56586472 GCF_005508785.2 Acyrthosiphon pisum
GTAGTACTGATCGATCTCAAGTAGACTTGACGACAAATTCAAATCTGTTTTCAGAATTTTTATCGCTTCACTATATCAATCGGTACGTTTGACAAAAACACGTCTAAATTCTTATATAGCATGTGTGTTATACAAAGACAGGAAATCACCGCTACCAATCCCCTTAAAGTAATATTTAATTGTAGGCTGTGGCACGTCGTCAACTTTAATGAAAACTCCTTACATATTGTAAATTGGTTACGGCTATATATAGGTATATAAGTTATAAGTTGAGAAGGCGGCTTGCTGATGTTCCTATTTCATACATATTATTATTGACTATTGGAATAAATCCATAACAAATTAATTTTTAAAAGAAACATACTTAAATAATAATAGTTAGTAAAAATACCTGATAAAATAACTCAAATAATATTACGAAAATCTCTCCGTGCTCTATCCATAGACTTCTATACTACATTAGATAAGGAACTCCTTACAAATACAATTTACATTGTTACAAGTGAAGCTCAACTATGGACGGCCGCCATTTTGTCGGTTGGCAAAACATTTCATTTATTATACAAAATGTATTAGGAATAATATTTTTTTTAATGGTCAAATAAAATAGTAAATGTAAAATGACTTTTATAAAATATATTTTTTTTTTATAACTACATGTTTAGAAATAATAAAATACGATATAAAATAAATCATAATATCATGTTATTTGTCATATGAAATACCGTATAATTGCCAACCGACCTTGAAGCTTCAATTCATGACTGGAGTTCGCTATCTAGTAATATATAGAAATCTATGGCTCTATCGACATCTGGGATTTTAATTGCCACTGACTCTCCGACATTACCTTGACTAAAACGATTTTCCGAAGCCTGTTTCATTTTTGAGGCTTGAATTTCCAAGTTTTTAACGGATTCGTTTCTTTTATCTTTAATACTTTGTATTCTTGAAGGTATGCCTAAAAAAATGCCAAAAATAAAATCTAATATTGTAGAAGTTGTATAATCAAGCAATCAACTTAATTAAATAATATAAATTATTTTTTTATAAAATAATAATATAATAATATTGTATTTTACATTTTTCATTTTTTATTTCATTATCACTGCAGCCATCTGAACTTTTCGATGAAGTGCCATGAAATGCCACATAGAATTAAGAGCTATTACAAATCTTCTTCACTTTTTAAACTACAAATGATATCATCCGGTAAAATAGAAATTTTTAGTCCAATTTTAGCTGGCATCCCAAACATGACTTCATAAGGTGAACATTTTATTCGCTGGTGTAATCCACGGTTCTTCATAAACTGTACAAACATTATTCCTTCCTTCTATTTTTTGGTACAGTTATCCTATAGCCAAGTAGTTAAAATATTTTCTATGTCTTGGTTGGCTCTTTCAATTGAACTTTGGCTTTGGGAATGACGTGGTTTACTATGAACTATTTTGAGTTCTGGCCACATAGTACACAGTTCTGCCACAACTTTATTCGCAAATTCTCGGCCATTATCACTTTGTAAAATTTAAGGCGCACCAAAAGTTGTAAAAATGTCCAATAATACATACGCCACTTCTTCGGCACGTTTCTGCGTATTAATGGTCTGAGTAAAACGTATTTTGTCAAATGATCTTGATACACTAAAATGAAATTATATTCACCGTCTGGTTGTGCCTGCATATCAATTAAATCAATCTGGCAACGAGAATTCATTTCGGATGATAATAGGTTTATATAACTACTGTCTACTAACCCTTTTTTAGCTGTACTTCTACCTTTTTTTGACATGATTGACAATTAATAAAGTACAACACAATGCATTTTCTAGTTATATTTTTGAATTTCATATTAATTTTATACTCCATTCTATTTCTACCACCGTGTCCAATTGATAAATGCACCTCATTTATAATGTTAAACAATTGTTCATTATGTACATAATATTTTATTGTATTACCTTCAGTTATAGGAACAAATAATTTTTCTTCTTCACATACCTATATGAATCACGTCATATTTTTTTAAGAGTCTATAATCATTTGGTTTAAATTTTTCAGTTTGATTTTTTAATTGCTTTATAGTTACAATCAAATCGTAATATTTTTATTTACTTATAAGTACATATTATTTAAACCTTTTTTCATTAATAATTCATTAAATTTTCGAAATTAAATTTAAATTTAAATGTGAAACAAATTAACACTGATCGATTTTTAAACGCACTACACTCGGTGATATTAAATACACGACTATACGAGTACACAACAAAATGCCATACATGTATAATATCAACTTAACTATTACTGACTGATTAAGTAGGTATCTAAGATTTAACATAAAGTTTGAAAACAATCCAGTGAATTCACTATCTTTATTACCTAAATAGTTGATACTGAATCAAATATATAAGAATTGTTATCGAATGAATTCGCATCTTTATTATATACCTTGATAAATCGGTCATGTAATTTAGTTCCATATTTGTTATTTTGTAAACACAAAATATGGCAATATTTTTTTTAAGTTCAGATTGCCCTTCATAAATTGGCTATTCCGTATACCTAATGCCCGGACAACATGGAAAATTCTTGAAGAGTTGTCAAATTGCTCAAAAATACGGGTCATTCTATACAATGTCCGGGCAATGTATAGGTATAATTCTTGATTATCTACATTGCCCTTAACATATATATGAGAATATACATGATACATATTCCATGTATTTAGTTCAGTGGTAGACATAGGTACTTTGTATTTAAAATTTAAAGACGATTCCCGGCTTCGGGTCTTAGTAGATAAAATTGTTGCATAATATTCAATTGTAATGGCCTTACAAATTTTTATATAATAGGTATGTTTAATTCAAAATTCAACGTGATAAACAAATTATTTTGTATTTTAGACAAAATATACGATGTACAATATTGCTGTAATAATAGGTAGGTGCCTAATACAAATTAAAAAATGCAAGCCTGAGCAAGTTAATAATAATTTTTAATTGAGTTAAGTTAATACAAAATATTTTTAAAAGTTTATAGTTAGTAAAATTATCCTATTTTTTTTTTAACTGAGTTAAGTTAAAAGTTATACCTATGGAAACTTGCAATTAACTTATTTACTTAAGTTAAGCTATTTTTTTTTAAATTTATGAATAACCAGTAATAGCCAATGCCCAATAGGTATGGTTTGAAATAATAAAAAGCAAATTTTTACTCAACATGTATCATCAAGAATAATTGTGAATAATTGTGTTATATTTATTATTTAATTATTTATAAATTACCGTAACTTGAATTTGATTAAAATTAACTCATTCTTTAGTAAGTTTACCTATATCAATAAAAAGCAGTTAAGATAAAAATTAAGTTAATTAAAATTAAATTAAAAAAAGTTAAACTAAAAAGTTAAAATTAACTTAACTTTTAACTTAACTTAAACTTTATAATTCGTTTATGTCCAGGCTTGAAAAAATGTAATATAATAATATTTTTTATTATAAAAATTATCTATTTAAACTGGTTGGTTTATTAATCCCACACATTTCAGATATTATAAAATCATGCCATTGTGTATGTGAAATATACTACAATAAATGACTACCAAAATAAGCCGAATTTGGGGGGTAGGTAGCTGTAGCCTCTGTGAGTGAGATGCAGCCCAGGGGCTCTCACAGTTTTGTAAATATTTAATGGTAAATACAAAAAAAAAATTGGGTGTAGAGTAAGTGACAAATGGGTCACTGTAATGAGTAATGACTAATAGATGGTGTTAAATTTTAATTGAATGTTATGAAATCATTGTACATGAAAAACGATTCTGAGCTAAAACGGTCTGTCAGTCTGTAATATTACTAGGTAGGTAGGTTAACAATATAAATAAGTATATTTGATGATATTATTGTGATTAAAGTAATTTATTTTACCATTAGGCATTTAGGAATTAGTACAGCAGTAGGAAGGTTAAATTAATTTTTGCCAAAAAAATTACATTTGAAAACATCATTGTGTGTATACAATATAGCTAAAACTGTTATTAATGGTCTTAATTCATAATTTATAATTTCGTCCAAATTTGAACTTAAAATGTCGGTAAAAAAACTGTATTTATATATTTTTTAGAATTTTTGATTTCAGTATGAAATATTTATGAGAACCCGTTTTAAATTTTCAAACTTTAGCTAAAAAATTGTACATATTTTTAATTTTTAACTATACAATAAATTTGAAAATTTTCGATCTTTTGAGCTTGTAAAAATTTGAACTTTAAATAATTTAAAAAAATATATGCCAACTAAATACTTATACCTATTGGGCATTGGCTGCCTATACAAGTATTTCAGGATGTCAGCGCAACATAAATTTTGTTTTCTCTTTGCTCTATCCCTATGTTAACATAGACAAAACGCATTTATTAATCATTTATTTTGAGTAATCTTAGAGTAAAATCACTCATTATACAAAAATTAATAAGAATAATATTTTTAAGAGTTTGACAATTCAATTTGTAATATTTTAAATATTGTCTCAAAGCCATTTCAATTAAAATATTTTTTTAAAAAGTCAAATAATTAAAGAATATAAAGCTGATGTGGTGATACCTATGTCAAACCCTCAATAATATTATTTTTTTTAAATTTTTGTGATAGGTGGTGTTATTTTAAGATTACTAATGAATCATAAAATTTTAGATGGATGTGTTTTGTTTGTGTACCTCGACAAAATATCGACAATTCCCAGTCCTCATAACTGTAGGTCATATTATAACTGTATACGATATAATTGTTGAATATTGTATTTACTGCCAAACGCTCCAACCCTGCCTGTAATATATTACTCTATTTAGTATTTACTATTTACTATTATATATTTATATTAGATATATAAAATAGTCATTAGCAAAAATAGGTTGCTTTTGTTCAATTAAGTGTAATAAAATAGAAGAGCTTCTAAAAATTATTTTTATTCTTAAAATATTAATTTATTCATCTATATAATATCATGCATAAACTTTTAACTCATAACCATTAATTGAAAGGGCTCCCTGATTTTTATTAATATAATTAAACACACGTTGTATTTAATAGAATATAGATAGATGTTCAAACCTAAAAAAATATAATAATATTATTATATTATTATGATAATTAACTTAAGTCATAAATATTGAGAAAATTATTATGTATCTAACAGTTAATAATTATTTATACCTACCAGCTATAATCCTTAATATTTAAAATATTAATATTTAATCCTTTTATTAAACTCGTCAAACTACTGAAACTACTAACTATAGAATAATATAGACTGCACTCTGTAGGAACAGGATCAGCCTTCACTATGTATAGAAAATTAATTTATGGTTCGATATAATTGAAAAAAATGCGTAGGTAAATCTTATTCAACCATTTCAAATTAAAGAGAAATTGATCTGATCGGTAATGTTTAAATAGGTAGTAACTATTAAATATGAGTAGGGGAATATTTCACGATCAATTAAAATAACTTATAACTATTATAAAATTATAAAATACGAAGTAGGTAGTAGGTACCTATATAATATAATATAATTGTAAAAGAAAATTATTTTAAAAAAGGGGGAAAGTAAATAACCGCTTATCTGCTGTAAAGTAGGCGTGGAGTGTATACTTCGTCATTGAGGAGTAGGTGAGTATAAGTTATAAATATAACGAAGTTTTAAATTGGCATTAACCATTAAATGATCAATCATTGATTAGAAAACCGATAAACTGAGCAAAGGTGATCTGTCAGCCTATATTACTAAGTAATAAGTATACCTATTTTATGATATATTTATATCCGGTGATCAAAAAAAAAAAAATCCCCGGAATAAAAACTCCGGATAAAAAAATCCCTGGAAAAAAAATCCCCAAAGCTATACCTGACTGTACCGTTCAATAAAATTCAAAATTCTCAAAGCAAATACTTATATAATATAATTGTACATCATAAAATAATAAATATACTCATAACTCGCTTTAAAATTAAAATATAATATATAACTCTATGATATTATTGCCTAGATAATAATGTTAACTTAAAATTTTATAATAAGTCAATTCACTCCAGTGGCGTATATAGAAATCATTTTTGGGGTGGGGTATAATGCTATATAATATGATTGACTATTAAATGATACTCTAATTTTACAGTAAAATCTAAACAAATTGTTATTTATATAATAGTCGTCGAAATTATCTCCCACTAAATATAAATAATTGCGGTGTTATCCATTACTTTTTTTCGTCTAGATAATGTTATTAGTTATGACTTTTATTATTAAATTGATAATTGTAATATATAATTACATATTATCACTTTAGTTAAAAATCATTTAAGATGTAAGGATTCATAAACAGGAATACTTTAATCAATGTTGAAATCCAATAAAATAATTAAATTATCTTTATGTATTTGTTAACGTAAATGGTCCACAACTATACAAAATATTATAATAATCAACATAATTAGTAGGTCACGTTACACAATATATAGGTAATATCGACGACACGTGACACAGTGGAGACTCGATAGACTATATTTTGTTTATGACTTTATGTCCACTATTCCACTATTAAAATCTATAATGGCCCGCACTTATTAGGTGGTTTATTGAAAAATAAAAATGAATCAAAGTCTCGGGTATTTATTTAATTAGGTAAATAGTAAATACGGTGAAGATGAACTACCACGCCACTACGGGTTTGAATTATTTACACCGACGGGCCAAGTTAACGCTGTAATTCTATAAATGACTAAAAATATAATAATAAGTAATAATATTCATAATGATTAGGTAGGTAATTACTAATTACTAATGAGTCTACAAAAATTACAAACGTGTATGGTATACTGAGTAAATTGTATTATGTTTTTATTTTATTAATGACGCGGTATTATCCCAATAACATTTCCGTTTATAATATGGTTATATAATATTTTCTGTGAATATGCAATATAATAATTAATAACTATTATTATGAATTATTATTTACTAATTAATATATTTAATATTTTGGATTTTTTTTTTATAAAATTAATTTTAAATTTGTGGTTTAGGAAAAAAATTAACTTAAAGTGACAATAAAATGAATTAACTAGTAAGTTACTGAATAACGTGGGAAAAAGTAACTCGTTAATTAACTTGAATAATTATTAATATTCCATAAACAATAAAATGTTGATTATCTTCTTAAGAAATAAATGAAAATAAAAACAAGTTAAATATACAAACTAATTTGGTAACCTTTATATGTTGGTACCAATAGGTTTTTTTTTATATTGGATAATATGAATCTAAACTAAATACTCAAATAATTAATACTTTAAAATACCGGCTAGAATAAATTTACTTTGAAAAGAACAATCATTATACAAATCCGTTGTACAATCTTAATACAAAAAATTGTAACTATGACAGTATAACTGATGTCTAACCTATCAACAATCATACATGCTGGTGCTTGGTAAAGTGGTAACTAACGGACGGACGGACACAACGGGGTTATACCTAATAAAGATATAACTTATAAGGTGTTCTAAACTTAATATGAAAAAACTAAAATACAATGAAACCTAAAACTAAAATACAATGCTAATATAAACATTTGATGAATTATCTAAAGTCAATTGTTTTTTAGTTACATACTAATAATATAAAATGTATTTTGTCCATTACTGGTTTTGCGTAGAACTACTATTTTTCCTGTTTTGTAAAGTTCCAACTAGATCAAATTTGTTACTACAATCGCCTTTAGAGTTAAAAATCAAAGCATTTGAACTGCCCCAAAAGGTGATTGTAGACAAAAAAACACACCTACACACACACATCATCATTGTAAAATCAATATATTCATCGCTCAACTCAGAATCCAAAATAGGGAATCGTTTATGTACTATTAGGTATACAAATACGAGTATTATAATGGTATAATATATCTTATCAAAGTTGTACTTAAGACAATAAGAACCCGAAATACTCAAGTAGGTAGGAACCTCTTAACTTTTTTTTGTATACAAAATTGTATAAACATATTATATATATATAATATATATTATACTTAAAATTATTTTTTTTTAAATATTTTCGAGTTAACAAATTTTTTTTAAACGTTGAAAAAACGACCATCGTTGTTACAGTCAATTGAATTAATATGATAATAATAATTTGGTAAAAATATTGGCTATTTATGAGTAACAAATGCGGTTTGTAGCAAAAAAAATAACGGTGGTGTATTGTTACGTTTGGTTTTCAACGAATTTCCGTCATTTTATATTACTGGAGTTTTTTTTCTACCTGTTACATGGTGTGCTAAACTCAGCTGAACCGGAACACTGCATAAACCCCACTCGTCTATCAGTTCCGGAAACATTGCCACCGATATAGACGGAATGAAAGTGTTTCGTCTTAATTAAATCGGCCGCATAATATTATGTTAGTGGGAAAAAGCAGGATCTCTGAACGAAAACTGGTGACTTCCATTATCGCAGTGGTGGCAGTGTGTTGATTAACAGTGTCAGTTAAAGTTCACCGTACAAGATACCTATAACAATATTATTAATTGCGAAGTGCTGGTCTAAGTCACGGCAATATTATACAATTTAATAAACATAAAAAGAGCACACACCTACGTAAATATCCGTTTGACTCAGTGAATTTATAATTCTCTTTTTTTTTTATCGTTTTTAAGATTTTTTGTTCCGTTACGTTTTCGCTATTTAAAGACCAGTTTTACTCGACTAAATGTCGGTCTATTGTCATACGAGTAATTGTTGTTAACTAAATTTTTGAACTCGTTGACTGCTGCAGGTTAGGTTCTTCTAATGGCGAACAATCGAAAATTGGTAAAATTGTTATTGGTGGTCAATATTGTGTACATTTGTATCGGTTTTACATCGACGAGGTCTCCGAGTTTACATCAAAGTAAGAAAATGTCATAGTATCTATAATGTAATTATATTTAGGATAAACTATAGCCGATACCTATAACATTAAATAACTATTTTATTACATAATATTTAGTTCATCAATAAACAAATTAGGACTCAAAATACATTCTATACCGAATTATACATATTATTAAAAATAAGTATGCGTAGGTATATTCTTTATTAGTTATTATATTGGTACATTAATTCAAAGTGGTATTCGTAATCCAATAAAGATTCAAATAATGTGATTAGATCGATGATTTGTTATATTAATGTAGGTAATCGAGTGATCAGTACCTACCTATATTACATTATTACCTATAATAATTGTTTTTCTAAATTCATTTTTATAATTGCATGTATCAAACTAGAGAGTCTGAGAATAATAGGAACAAATTACAAAAAAATACAATTATAAGTTTTTTCATCACACTTGATTTGTGTTTGTATGGCAATAAACAAAGCGGTTGGAATAACAAGTTTTATTTAGCCCAAAAACATATTCATGTTAAAATAATGTGTTATTATTATTTTAAAATTTGTTTAACGATTTAAAGATTTATTATCGATACATTGTATTGATATTTAAAACATCGTAATTTTAACTATAATAGATGTTTATTTAATAAATAAATAGTTAAGACTTCAAATAAATACCGAATAACAATCGATAATAATAATAAAATCTTACAGTAGCACTTTATTTTTTGAAATTTAGGTGTCAATTAGCGCGTATTTGATAGTTTTAGAGAATTATTTGCTATTATCAAGTCTTTAATTCCCATACACAACATTTGGGAGATGATAATATTTTGTGAATATTTTAAAGTGATGAAATAATGAATATTTGACTAATAATATTTTATTGATATTTTCATCTCATTATAACAAAATATTGTACTAAATTATTGCATAGAAATGTTGCCCTAATATTTTTATAAAGTTTCCGTAAAAATGTTTTAATATATGATTAAAATGTTTTCAAAAATATGAGCTTCTTGGCCAAAGAATATAACTAAAATATTTCCTAATTATCACGCAACTTTTTTAAGTATTTTGACAACTATATTTACCTGAAAATATTTTTAACATAGTCAGGAAATATTTTTATGCTGTGTGGGAACATATAATATATTATATTTCGTATTATAATTTACAGAAAAGAAAATACTTAATAATTAATATGGTAATACAACATTTATAATCTAAAAGTTTTTTGAAAATGTTTTTATTTAGATGGATTTATGTCTAAAACTATAAAACGTACAAGATACTATTAATAATTTGATACCATGGTGAAAGTTGTACGTACAATTTTTTGAACTGATTAATGTATATTTTCTTCTTAGGGTCATATTTTGAATAAATTATACTATTAACATTTTGGCAAACTTCCATACCCGTTATTAAAATCCAAATTAAAAGAACCTATTTGACCTCAATATAACTACACAACAACTAAAAATATAATTCATAGCGTGTAGGTTTTTTAATACTTTTTATAAATTATAGAACTAGGTCTAAAGTCTGGGTTATTTTAAGTTAGGTATTTAAAAAGATAATAATATATAATAATTTATACAAATTGATATCAAGCCTATACAAAAAAGAAGCATTTAAGTTTTAAATTGAATTGCATTTATATAATAAATTAATATTATAATTTTGAAAACAACAGGTTAGGTTACTATTTCACCTACGTACATTTTTAGTAGAGTACCTACTTAGATATTAGGTATGTCGTAAATAATGATCTTCACCACATATTAGAGAGTACCTATATAATACAATTGTGTTTGTGTTTTATTTTACCTATTTGAAATTATCATTTAAAAGATAAAATAACATTAGATTTGATACAAATAAAATGCCACAAAACGTCAAAACGTATAAAATATAACATAATTATGTAATAAAACAATAAATACGCATTTAAAGAAATGTGATCATCTTTGAACATTTTTATATTTAATAAACGTTTTTATAAAAAGAAAGCTGTAACTAGTCAGCTATGAGCTCATTGTGTTAGTTTTTTAGTAGACTAAATCAGGTCGTGACGCTGAGTAAATAAATCACTGAATAATTACATAAAATCAATCTTTGTTAAATGTACCATGAATACAATATATATTGGTAATACTGGTATGTATTTATATACTAAGATGTCGAGTAATATCAATAGTAGGTATTGCTCAATAATAGTTACCTAAATAATAAATAAAATGCAAAATAATATGATATAATAATTGTGACTGTTGGTTGGATAATTTTTTAATACAGATTGATAAATGGTAATAAAATTGATCATCCATTTATCAGTTTATAATATTATGCAAATCTGTAACACAAAAATGAATAAATTATAAAATATTACGAGGAGTTAAATATGCAATTTAGCTAACACTCATGTGAGTAATGAAAACAAATTATTGTATTTCAGGCAAACAATGAGTTTTCAAGTAGTTCCAAATTAATTATAAATTAGTATCATCAAAGTAATTTATTATTATCTATAAGAATACTTTGAACACATTCAAGCTACATCGCTATAGAAAAAAAATGTTGGCTGTGTATTTATTATTTTTAAATGTTAATGTTCAAACTTACATATTAGGTATAGGCAATACAGCTGTAAAATCAATTGAATTGGTACCTATATATTTTATTAAAGCTAACATCAAAAGTAATATTATACTAAGCTACCTGATTTCCTAAGTAATTAAGTGTAATTAGAAATAATTATCCAATAATAAAATATAAAGCATAATTTTTTATGTTTTAAAAATGCTTGTGGCTTGTGTAGTTAATTTTCTACTGAAATAATATTGAACGTAATACCTAGTACCTACTATAAAAACTATATATATTTCAAAGTAGGTATTGAATGTATTAAATTAAGTTAAAACTTTTAATTATTAAAAAAATGACAAATTTTGTCTTTTCATAAAGTATAAAAAGCGTAGTATAAAATATATTGAATTATAAAATATTATGTCTACTATTTACTATTTATATATCAGCTGTTTTATTTTGTATGCGATGTCAACTAGTTTTTTTGATTATTGAAATTATTATTCTAATAAAGCTATTCATATTTTAATAGCGGTTAAATTCACACAATTTTTTAAATACGATCTCAATAATTGTGTGTGATAAGATTATTTTAATTATATATATTATATTTATATGGGTATCTATCATTTGTGTCTTAACACATTTTTTGTAACATTCATTTTCATCGAATTATGTTTAAGAATATCAAAAAAATTTATAATATTGAACATTTTCCATTTTTGTAACTTAAGAGCTTTTGTGGAACGGGTTAAAATTAAAGAATTTGAATGAAACTTTTTTGTATGATTTTTTTTTTGTAGTTGAACTTTTTTTGTTTGGGGGGGGAGGGGGGAGGAGTAATTTGAAAAAAATCACAAATGAAAAATAAGGACCACCTTAGAGTACCTAACTTCAAAATGAGTCATGACTCATGAGGCTATATACAAATAACTAAATGTACAATATATTATATCAGAATATGGACAAATCGTTTTGATTGTTTATATGCCATTGACCAGGTAGTTTAATACTAGTATATTATACCTAAATGGAAAATGCAGAAATTCTAGTTGAGTAAATAATATTGTAATATTTGTGAATTAATTTAAACCAAGAGTTTTGACCGTAAGTCCTTAAAATAGCTTGAACATAATATTATTATAATATAATATTATAATTAATATATTTCAACTATGTATCATTTTCGTCAGATAAAAAATTGGCGAACAAAGCAGAGGAAGTCCAATCGGTCGAGGCCGAAGCACCTGAAGTATCGGAAGCAGGAGAGAATACAGATGAACCGAACGATGTACCACCGGAAAATGGTAGATTAAACATGAAACGACGACCCAATGGCTGCCCGTATTGCGATTCTAGTGTGTACAGTTACTGCTCTGACAAATTATTGCACGACGCTTGTTGTTGCTTAGATCCGCACGGTAAGTAAATGAGTTCTTATACGACTTAACGAAAGCGCCAAGGCGGGTACAATATTAGCCTACTTGGAATGTATTATAAGTATTGAACTATTCTTTGTAATAGGTACTGTTATAATTTATAACCAAGTAAGTAGATAGGTACCTATTATGGCATCGATCCCGCAATTGTGTTTTCCATCAAGATTAACCTATCTCGTGTCATTTGTTCTGACTATCCTAGCAATTGGATAGAACTTTGGAATAGTGTAAACAATAATAATTCGTGAATTCGTGAATCCATCTTAAAGTTTACTCGAGAACGAGTTTTTACTTTTTTGAAGTTTAAGGGCCAGTTGCACCGTCTATGATTAAACTATGATTAAGCTTAATCAGCTGATAACAGATATTTAACCGGCCAAATTTGGCCGATTAAACTGTGATTAACTTTAATCAGAGACGGTGCAACTGGCCCTAAGTGTTAAACACGTAAACCGTTCAAAATTAGATTTTTAAATTTTGAATTTTAAGAATTTTAAATGTTAATCACGTTGAAGTATAAAAATTAATTAAAACGTATAAGGAAGTCGTTTTCAAGTTAATTTCGTGACAAAAAATTCAAACATGTCTTCAGAAATTGTAACGGATTAATATATTTATACAGGTTACTATTAATTACAATATTGGTAAAAGGTTGATACACTTATAAAAAAAATTAGTACTATTTGTGAATAGCAAATTTTTAGACGTGTGTGTACGTGTGTGAGCTCTCGATCACTTACAAGTTACAACGCACACACTTTCACACTTTAACATAGGATATTGCCTATATTTAACTCCTTAAAAACGATCGGAATCGAATCCCATAATAATATAATATTGTATTATTATTATATATTTTATATTTTTATATTATTATTAATTATATTTTATATTTATATTGTATACCTACATGGACATTGGTCACATATGATTGTTATGTTGTATCATATATAATGTTGGGGCAGTTTTATAATGTAATTAGTTCCTAGTTAGGTAATTGTATTTAATCACATAAGAAATGTGTTTTAATCAGTCATCTGATAAGAATACATAAAAATGTAATACATGTATTTGTTCTTATCTTAAATTATCTATGAAAAATGAAAAAGCCATTCTACACAGTACGCATACAGAAATCGAACGATTTTCGTTAAAAAAAATAGTAGTATTAGTAATTTACTTATTCCCTTTTACCAGTAATACCAAGTTACTAATATCCAAATATTTGCTGACTAAAAATTCATGAAAGAACCACAAAATTAAATACTCAAATGAATCAGATTCTGAATGGGGCGATGTATTGGATTAAATTTTTTTTTGTGTCTTTATATTAGAATAAATGCTTTAGTCTTGCATATAATCGATTACTTTTGTCAAAAACTGATGTTTCATAAAAATTTCCTTTATTCCGTAATTTATTTTTTGTTTATATTAACTAGCCATTTAGTTTCTTGAAAATTATTACAAACTAGATAACATTTTCAATCAGAAATGATCGTATAATATTAAAAATATTATACAATGATATTATACCGTCTCCACTCAAATCTGTTTTTCGTATTTATAATTACTAATTTATAATTGAATTCAAATTTTGAACACATCCATTACAGTGACTTAACCATAAGTAGTTAAGT
Source organism: Acyrthosiphon pisum (assembly GCF_005508785.2). Lineage (NCBI taxonomy): Eukaryota > Metazoa > Arthropoda > Insecta > Hemiptera > Aphididae > Acyrthosiphon > Acyrthosiphon pisum. The sequence continues at coordinate 56,539,848 of NC_042493.1, forward strand.
GATGGGTTTGCACGTTGAATTATAGTGCAAAAACAGACTGTATGAACTCAATTTTGCGCAAACCAACTGTATTTGAAAATGGAAATCGTGTGACGGCATATACAGCTCAAAATGTTGGACTGTGTGATTTCAGGCGATGCTTACGAACAAAAAAACTGCGCAGTTATAGTAGTTGCACAGTTTTCCTACGTGTTACATGGATAATTGTGCGTTTTGGACAAAATAATAATTAAAAAATGTATATAATGTAGTGGTTAGAGTTATCTTTGTAAGTTTTATGAAAAAAAAAAATGTAGTCCTCCCCATTTTAGATTTCTAGACTCGCCCTGCTATATAGGTAGTAGTTTAACCGTACCTATATATACAAAAATCTCAATTTTGTTTATGTAATATAACAATAATACGTGTCTTTTTAAATCATTTTAATGACGAATAAAACAATGACTAGGTACTTAATGTATATTATTATAGTTTATTGCATGTTGATAAACGATTCACGAATAATAGACAAATATGAAATATATAATATTATATACATATAGGTTAGGAATACATTTATATATATCTTTTTTTCGTACTATCTAGGACCGGGGAGAGAACCGCGATTTGCATTACAGCTCCTCGAAAATATAATATATATACTTAAATATTATTAATATTATGCATTGTTTCAATTACTATATTGCAACGAAAAATTAAGTTGTTTTATATATTTAGAACTATAAATTTAAATCAGTACTCGAAAGAGATGACATATTTTTCTCCGTCTCTATGGCTCTATAGGTACTTCTATATTTCATTGTTATTTGTTTTCAGTCATCTATAAATGGTCTAACCTCTAATATATAAGTCTACAATTTATACATTTCCTTGCGTAGTTTGAGTAATTTCCATTACAGGCTACTGTGCGTTCCTATATAATATTATACTCATAAGTCATAACATAATTTTGCATATATTTTTCAATAATCCTAAGTCATATTTTTAAGGCGTTTTTCTTACACAGGTAAGAATTCATTCAACTAATTTATCACAAAACTTTCGTATAATTCTAATTGTTATCAATAAATATAAATAAAAAGGTCTGCAAATAATAAATTAAATTAAAAAAATAATTTTAACAACAACCAGCGTAAAAATTGTCAATGATCAAAACATTTTGAAGATATGATAAATATCAGCTCTTTTAGGATATAATTTTGGCTACTATCTTTACTGTTGGTATACTTAAAACACGTATTATCCCAACTGTCACTTGGGTTAACCAACGTATGTGAAGATTATTTATCGTATACTACGATAAATTACGTATTAATTGTTGACGCATAGACACAAACAGAGGGGGGAGGGCCTTAGGGGTTAAGCCCTAACAAACATTTCCTCCATTTTGTTTTAAGCTTCTTCAATATTATCAAAGTAGGGTTTAGCCAGCCCCCCCCCCCCCAAATCCCAAACGCTATTTGCGCCTATGATTGATATTAGCTATTACAATTGTAAATTCTATATTGTATAATATATGAAAATAAAGAAAAATATACGCATAGAAGATATTATAATAATAATAATATTACTAATGGGCAGGTACTACATTTTTTTTTACATTAATTAATTAATTTCTTAATCCACGACTTGACTAGATTACATTATAATATATATAAGTAGGTAACATTGTAACAATAACAATTAACGAATATCAAAAAAAATAATCATTTATAACTGATATTACTTACTTGTGTTTTTAAAAAATCGAGGTTATATATATATATACGAATTTTTAAATTGTTCTAGTTTTTTAGAAATACTATTAATTAAAATCTATTACGGTTTTAAAATTGGAACATGGAAAATACAGTATATAATTACTTAATTAAAAATGCATTTAAACTATGAATCTGAACTTTTTAAAATTTCTAACCTAGAGAATTAAATTATTGAAATGATATTAAACATTTACAGCGAACCATGAAATAATTATTGTGTGTGGTACATCGATCCAAATTGATTGTCTTGTGCTCCATCGCATGTGTAATATATACGAATAAAATATAGAACATATTGTTATTATTATGAGTACCTATAACATAAAGCTAGATACAAACTAATCATCCCGAAGCCGTCATTCTTGCTATTGGTAAAACGATGACAGATTTTCGTAAACCATTGCGCCAACCCCCATTACATTTTATTGTTTAGTTGTATACTTATGTATACCTATGTATATATTTTATTTTATTCTTCTGTGCATCATATATTTTGTAATCCTATCCGTGTACAAAATAAAGATATTTTAATATATCGTCGTTAAGTATATGTATTGTAGGCAGTGGGCACATGTTAAAATGAGCATTATTTTATGGCATAATATCTATTTCGTGCACATTACATATTTTACACAACGCGTGTGGGTACAATTTGCATTATGCACTTTATTCATGCATAATATACAAAGTATCTCGATAGGTCTATATATATATCGTATTGAAAAATGCTCTTTCAAAACAAAAACATGGCATTTAAACTCAAACCTCGATTTTGGACAAACGATTTCTTTGAGCACACGCGACTTAAAAAAAATAGATAATCTGTACCGGTAACACGTGTACTCGTGTACAATATACGACGGTAAAAATATATTATATGCTATTAAAATATGTTATAACATAATATTATCATTCCCCTTCTGCACGCGTGTAGCCAATTATAATATGTTATAGTGGTTACTTACTTATAGTATACTTTTTTTTATAGAAAATTCAATATTATGCGACTCATTACGAAATTATAAAACTCTCATGAAAACACAAACTAAATAATATATTAATCAAATAATAACCACACGCATTACGTCGTTCTATTTTAGTATTTATGTATCTAATCGTTTGTCACTTCGAATAAGTTGTTTTTTTTTCATGAATTTTATAAATTTGAAGAATCTATTTAAAATTTAGCTAAGAGTCATTATTATATAGAATAATTTATACTTTATATAAGTTTATTTGAATTCGTATGATCATATTATCAAAACTTTTTAATTTACTATTTCAACTATTTTAAACAAAGAGAAAAAAAAATTATTTTTTGTTTAAATACTTACACGAACAAATAATTGAAATAAATCCTCAGCCACCCAAATTATTACAACTATTGGACTATCACGCCTTAAGGACTTAAGAGGATGTCTACGGCCGGCGCAATATAATTTGTTTCCTCTCTCAGACCAGCATGTTACATAGATAAAACGCTTTCACCTAAAACCAATTTTTTATGATTTTTGAGTAATCGTAGAGTAAAATTACCTGTTACAAAAATTATAGATGATAATGTTTGCGAGGGTATAATGTATGGGTTTTATATTTTATTATTATTTGACGATGTATTCGACTATCGAAATACAATTTTTTTTTGTAAATTTAAATTGTTTTGAGACACAATTTAAGCAAACCGATATGTCTACCCTCAAAAATATTATTCTTTATTGTTTTTTTATGAGTGATTTTACTCTAAAATTACACAAAAACGTAAAAAATGATTCTGTATAAATACATTTTGTCTATGTTGCGTGTAGGCCAGAGAGAGAAAACAAACAGTGCACTGGCATCCCCTTAAATAATATGGACTTCAATTACAAAGAGGTATAGGCAAGTTGGTACCGCTGTGCTGTACACTAGTTGTAAAATCATTGTACTTATACGAAAAACTACTTTGAGGGAAGACTGTCTGTCATCCTATATTACTATTTAGTATTTACTAAGTATTTTTATGATCTTATTGATATTTAAGTAATTTATTTAATTATTAGATATTATAAATACAGTAGGTTGAATTGATTTTTGCCAAAAAAATTGCATGTGAAAATTGTATCGTGTGCTACAATATAATAATATACAGTATACTTACTTAGAAAGTTTCAAGCAACCCAATAATAATACTTTTTAATATTCTTCATACTATTTTTAACATAATTACTAGGAAATTTTGCTTTTGACCCCCAAAGTACCAACTAGATTCACCTCGAGATTCACTTTCCTACCAGAAAAGATACTGAAATAGAAAGTCAAAGCATTTTACTGCCCCAAAAGATGACAACAGACACAAAAAACACAAATTATTGTAAAATCAATACATTCAGCCCTTCTTTCATAATCTAAAATTCAAATTCAATTTATTAAAAATGTAGGATTATATTATATTATACCAATCTAATTCATAATATTTTCATTATTTCGATTATCTATATATATATAACCATTATATTTAAACCTATATACTGGCTATACTTATACTATATAATTATAGTATAATATAATATACTCGTATATTTATAGGCATTCACTATTCAGTTATTAGATATTTATTATATGAGATTACTATGATTAGGTATGTATATACGAAATTATATAGATTAGATTAGGATATTATATTAATTGTGGACTGTGGTAACCATGTATAACTACGTGTAATTTTTTTTTCTCTTTATTGTGTAAAAATACAAAATCTAACATGGTTATGAAATATGAATTATATGATGAGTACCTATCAATTGAAGCTGTTAAAACTAGGGCACTATAGATACAGGTATGCTAAGCCACCATTTTGCGACTAATAATGTTATGTAAATTTGAATTTCTCTCCCTTTATTTTATCATTGATAAATGAGTCGCAAAATTGTGGCATAGCATACCCATTCTATGTAGAGCCTTATTAAAACCAGGTCAGCCCCTTCCCCGTAAGTTCACCACTGCAGATGTCAAAGTTAAAAATATTCCTATCATTGAACTTAATGAAGTAAATTTTTTGTTTCACTCATACAATGTAAATATTTAAAATCGCTTTGGTACACCGCAATACCACGCATTGGTACAATATTATATTTTTATTGTGTACCTAGATCCAGGAAGGCTGCTCGATCGCATGGAACTGTTTATTGTTTAACTGTTATGAACTAATGTTATGAATAGTACTGTTATTTACTAGTAAATAATTGATGATTTAACATTTTCATATTAAAGATTCATATGCATACGCGTATGTAGTGAAATATTATAATGTATTACATTCTGCTGAAACGACGACAATAACATTAATATGTGCACCACTAGTGCCTATAAAACAGCTTCACAAAAATATTGTTTCATTTAAAAAAAAAAATGTTACACAGAAACATGTATAATAATATAATACATGAATTAATATAGAACAAAATTGGCCCATCAAGACATCTAAAAAAAAAATTGTCCGTCATACGATACCACATCGGAACCCCGAAATAATTGGTTTGTGTGTGTAAAATCCATTTCATAATGTTATAATAACATAAAAATAATGACGGTGTGTGTGGTAACCGTTCGGACGACCGAAACAACAATAACAACAACAAGTACGATGACGACGACGCTTTTTCGGACCGTAGCGCCCGATGTGCGCTCATAACAAAATTAAATAATTATATTATAGCACCCACCATTTTTGGTGTAATAATAATATATTATTATATATAATAATACGCACGCTGTAGCGTCTCGTCTTCCGCGTCGTCTGTCCCCCATCGGCGTCGGTGGCGGCGGCGAACAGGAGATTTGGGTGCGAGCCGGGTCAAGGTTACGCGCACCGTCACGGCCACCGGCCCCTTGACGCCGTCAGTCCCGTGTGCCTTAGTCGCGTCATCCCGACACGCGTCAAGACAAATGCCGTCGTGTAGGGTTCGGATTTCCCGCAGCACATTATCGCCCGTCTCGCAGTCATCAGGCGTGGCGGCGCGGCGGCGGGCAGAGGAGGATCGCGACGACGCACGTGTCCGGATCGACGGCGTTCTCGTGGAGGAGACGGACGACGGTTTTTACCAAACGGTCACCCGAAAAACCCGTTTGGCTCTTCGGCGACTTGTTCCGCGCGATCGTCGACGCCCAATCGTGTACATTAATTAATAACAATGCTTATGTTATGCTAAAATGTTAAATTGTTATTACGTCTTGTCGTTGGACGCGCGAAATTTTCGCCGGCGGCCATCCTCAGGTTTTGCAGGCACTTTCACGGGCTGGCGGCTCCGCGAAAAATCCCTCCACCCCCACCACGGCAAAACGGCTCACAGGCGCCACCGACGCGTGACGGTACTACACTTAGTAGTGTCCGACAGTCGTTATTGCATTTTTCTGCGACGAATTATTATTAACAACGCAAACGGTGTACAAAATATTTATTTTTATTTATTTTTTAAGAGTAAACGGGGCTTGGCCTTTTGTATACAAATCAAATTTTAGGTATGAGAGAGGTACTCGTACATTTATTTGTTTATTTTACGAAATAAAAATTCCATTTACAGTATCGCATAATATACAATATAATAATAATAGTTATACCTACAGACATACAGACTACACTCAACAGGTTATATAAGTGGTATATACCCAACATAAAAATATAATACACAACTAAACTAGATATATACGTTATATGTATATAAAATGAAACAATTTGTGGAAACTTTATACATTGCAATAATTAGACTTTATGTCATTGTTTATTGATATTGTAAGAAAATAAAACTAAATTAGTAAAATTACCAACAGACATAAGTGTGTTTAAATTAGTCATTATTTTGTGTATTAGTATTTAGTAGTATTAATTTTAAAATTTAGTTTTTCTAATATACAACTGCAATTTGCAAATGACGACAATAAATTTCGTTATTTAATAAATTATACAAAAAAAATTAAATGAGGATATTTTTTCCTGTTTTTAATGTGACTTTAGTAAAAAATCCCAAAACTACATGACAACCAAAATGTGTTAGTTTTTAATCTCTAAATTTAAATGATAGACAACGTAAATAAAAAAGTTATATTGATACTAATGGTTGGTTAATTATAGTATTGAGGAATTGTGACCCATTAAGAGCAGCATATTCATGTTGAGACCGTATACGTGAAAAGTATATATTTTTTTATGCAAAACAATTATTTAAGTCAGACCAACATAGTTTAATAAAACCAAATGTTGATGGTGCTTTTGTTTTTAATTGTATTAACATAATATTATAATGTAGTACAATTTAATTTATTATCGAAAACAAACCTAAATCATTTGAAAAATTATATATATATATAAAAAAATATAGGTACTATATATTTATTAGTAGGTATAATATAATAAATAATAATATAACAATACATTTTAATATAACATATTATAACAATATTTAGTTAATATTATACCTACACAATACAATTTTGCAATACAATTTAAAAAGTGACGGAAGGGTCAACATTGGCAACAGACGGTTAAGTTAGGTTAGGTTAATAGGTTCATTCGCCATATATAGTTAGTGGTGGATAGTGAATTGAAAAATGGAACACAATATATTATGACTTACCGCTGAGGAACTTGAAAATGTATTAAAGGCAGGCAGAGGTGGGCGTTAACTAGTTAGTTTATTTTCTAATCAAACTTGTCTAACTTGACTAGTTTAATTTATAGTTGAAGTAACTTAGTTTTTCTCAGTTGATTTAAAAAAAAATCCATCAAGTTAAAAACATTATGAAATTTTTCGTTTATACACGTAAATATTACTATTACATAATATGAAGGTCATGTACTTAATTTATCTTCACGTAGGTATTATAACATTCAATTGGTATACGATATAAAAATTATATTTTTTAAATTATTAATTTGAGATGAGTATAGTTTAAATTAATAAATAATAGTAAAGTAAAAGTAAAATGGTATACAGTGTACATTATGATAAAAGTTCAATAAAATTGTTTTTTAGAATTATTTATAAATTAGAAACTAGAAAGACCATTCACTCTTTATGTGATTTACATAGGTAGGTACTAATTAAAAAAAATAGTATAACTTTTTTTAAACTGAGTTAAGTTAATAATTTTTTTCCATGTTAACTTTTAACTTATCGATCTTGTGTCCTCTTAACTTAACTTAACTTGAGTTAATTATTTTCATTAACTTGCCAACCTTTGAAGGCAGGGTGAATCGGTGAATTGGTATTACCAGATAAATGATTATTATTTATTAAAGAAGTAAGAACTTGAGAGACAGCGCACGTCTGCGTTCTAACCAAGTCATGTAGTATATAATATATTATGCATAATATTTATTATAATGACAAGTCGCCCTAATAATTCCGGGTTTACCTTAAAATGTAAAAACTCGAAGGTTTTTTTATTTCAATTAAATTCGTCGGTGTTTAAAATGATAAAAATTATGATCGAATAAAGTAAAATATTTCCCTCGGCTCAGTCGTGTCCACAGCTACGCCAGGGTCGTCTTCAGGCCAATTCCATGGGGGTAGGGGACATTTTCGTCTTGAATTTCGTTTTGCTAAACAAAAACCTGGCATCTAATGCTTATATAATCTATATGTTAGATGTTTGTATTAACGGTCTATACCGTACAAACAATTAACAAAATGTATAAAATGTATTTATCTATTACCTAGCAAAAACAGAACATCTCACGATTTACCCTCCCCTCCCGGGGACGCCCCTGACCTACACTGTCTGTCATGTCGTGTCCTATAAAATGGAAAACGGCTCAATTTGTTAAATTTCTTGGTAAGTCGTAGTTATAGTGCGAATGATACCACATGATTAGAACGGCCAATCAGAACACAATGAAAAGTACACGACACGACAGATGACATAGTCCGCGATCCCATATTGCGTCTGGAATATGTAGGTAGGTATATGGTATATCGTGCACCGCTTGCAATAATAATATATTATACCTACCGCCGTGTAACTGCTATGCATGCGTAGTATTATAACGGTTCTCACGGCCAATGATCGACACGATAACGATAATAATATTGTCGTCAGCACTCAGAGGCGATTAACAGTCGTGTCTTCCGGACAGACGGCGTTACGCACTTGTTCAAGTATCTACCTATACGGGGCTATACCTACATTATATTATATACTATAAACATATTGACATACTGTATAATATTATATAATATATAGTATATTGAACTATTGTATAATAATATATATATTATAACATGCGTATTGCGTGTATACAAATTATCAAAACAATCATAATTTATGCACCCTAAGGGTGAAGAGTATAATATTATTATTATTATATAATCGTTCTCATATTATCATAAATCTAATGTGCAGTTTTCTATACGTACTACAAATACACCAAAGTTGAATTTCGATGTCTACCTATTCAAAAGCAAATGCTACAATCGTTTGATCATATATTATAATAATGCATAGACTCTATTATAGCCCTATAAATATTTAAATATCTTGAATGATATGAAAATGTTAATTTAGCTCAACGAGTGGGATGTCTGATTCTAGAATGTTATCACGCGTTTGAAACCTGTTGCTGTTGTACTATTGAGCCGTATAAGTGCTAATGCGCCTACCTAAAACACCACCAGTTTACCTACCATCACAGTTTAAGTATTGAAAATTGGAATAATTAAGGGAGATGACTATAATAATAAATGGTGATTTATCATACTTTGAAACTTTATTAATTTTGTTATAATAGAATATAAAACTCCTATCACAAGCTATGCTCATTGGGGAAGTTACAATATGTTTATTTTTCCTTGTAAAAAATAATGTAGGTATATACTGTTGTTATTGACAATAAAGTTTATTATTATTATTATTATTATTTGATAAATTAAATGTGTATACTATTAGGGTGAGATGGCGTAGTCATGATTTTTCTTGGGGGGAAGGGGGGGGGGGTCACTGATAATGTGTTTCCACAGAGTTGGCTTAGCTAGGGTATCTCATAAATTTAACATAGGCACTGATACCGAGGTTTTATTTCAGTTTTAACAAATAAATAAAATAAATATTTTATTGACATTAATAAAAAAAAAGGTGGGTAAGTGGATGTCGCTCTGCTGTACAGTATATTACAATTGGGTCCCTGTATAATGGATGGTATTAAATTTGAATTCAATGATATAATATCATTGCATAAGAAAAACGATTCTGAGCGGAGACGGTATGTCAGTCTAGGTATAAGGCATAATATTATATAGGTGTATGATATTAAAAAAAAAATTTACCTATAATAAATTCCAAATTAATCATATCATAATATCTATTAGGTACTTATAAGTTATAACGCGATATACATCACCAAAAAACCGTGGTACTATCATAGATATATAATGGTATACTTTAGAAGTTTCAAGTACCCACGAATAATATTATACAATCACAACAAAATAACTATAATAGTTATTCTAGGTTTTTAATATGTAATTTCGTCCAAATTTGAACTTAAAATTAATATAAAAATAAACTGTGTAAATGTATTTTTTAGATTTTTTGGTAACAGAATAAATTACTTACGTGGAATCTTGTACTAAATTTTCAATTCTTAGATACAAAAGTTGAACATTTTATAAATTTTTAACTACAAAATAATTATTCAAATTAAAATTTGATAAATTTTGTCAAAATTCGATCTTTAAATGCTTATAAAAAAAAATTGTGCCTATGTATTTTTAATATTTTTCAACTGCTATTAAAAAAATATATCAGGAGCCTTGTATTAAATTTGTACACTTTTTGGCCCCATAGATAAAACTTTATTGATATTTATAGAAAAAAAAACTGAAAACTGACCATGTCCGCAAACAGCTCAAAAAGAGTCAAATTATTTTCAAAATTTTATCGTATATAGAAAATGCTAATATAAACATTTAGTGAAATTTTTAAGTATCTAAAATCATTCGTTTTTTAATTACAATAAAATAAGAAAATCGTCACATGAAAAATCGAGTGAATATCAAATGTTGTAAAAATATGAATTTCAAACGCTCATAAAAATTTAATTTGACTTTCTTGTAGACATTTTTTTTTTGTTAAAGGTAGACAATATTATGTGGAATCTTGAATTACATTTTCAAATCTTAGATTTAAAAAGAAAAATTTTATGAATTTCTAATTAAAATTAATTTGCACATTTTCGTGTTTCTTACGTAATTTGTCGAAATTCGTAATTTAAATAATGCTTATAAAAAAAAAATTGTGACTGTATTTTTAATATTTTTTAACTGCCATTGTAAAATTATATTAGGAGGCTTGTATTAAATTTTGATACTTTTTTACCCACCAAATAAAATTTTATTGACATTTATATAAAAAAAAAACTAAAAAAAAATTGGCCAAAAAATGTAAAAATGTAATACAAGGCACCTGATATATTGTTACAATAGCCGTTGAAAAATATTAAAAATACATTTGCACATTTTTTTTATAAGCATTTAAAGATCAAATTTTGACGAAATTTATAAAATTTAAAATTGAATAATTATTTTGTAGTTAAAAATGTATAAAATTTTCAACTTTTATATCTATAAGAATTGAAAATTTTAAACAAGATTCTACGTAAGTAGTTAATTCTGTTACCAAAAAATCTAAAAATACATTTACACAGTTTATTTTTATAGTCATTTTAAGTTCAAATTTGGACGAAATTACATATTAAAAATCTAGAATAACTATTTTAGTTATTTTGTTGTGATTGTATAATATTATTCGTGGGTATACTTGAAACTTCTAAAGTATACTATTATACATCTATGATATTATCACGGTTTGTTGTTGATGTATAATGCAAGTACCTAATAGATATTGTGATATGATTAATTTGGAATTTATTATAGGTCAATTTTTTTTTAATACCATAGACTATATAATATTATGTCTTATACCTAGACTGACATACCGTCTCCGCTCAGAATCGAATTTCTTATACAATGATATTATATCATTGAATTCAAATTTAATACCATCCATTATGCAGTGGCCCACTCGTAATCTACTGCACAGCAGACCAACATCCACTTACCCACATTTTTTTTTTTATTTTGCTTTGTCCCGGTGCTAATGAAAGCTAGTAGGAATTTTAAATTTTGACATCCACGATGGACTAACTAGATTCATTTTCCTATCGAACAAGATACCTACTGAAGTGCATAGTGGTTTGGAAATTAAATTAAGTTCGAAACAAAACATTTTAACCATATATTTTCAAAAAAATATTTTTACTGAAACTTTATAAAAATACTAAGTCAACATTTTTATACAATCATTAGTACAATATTTTGTTATAATGAGAAGAAAATATTTATAAAATATTATTAGTAAAATATTCATTATTCAAGCACTTAAAATATTCATAAAATATTATCATTTTCCAAATGTTGTGTGATGGGAAGTAAAGTGTTTATAAGTTATAAGGCATCGGTCGCATCGTATACTTGTGTAATATTATATTTTAGCAATAACAATAATATTGTCCCCCGAGCACAGCTCAACGGAATTCGGAAAATTACGTTAAGAAAATTACGTTACATACATAATATGTAACGTAGTGACGTATGGTAACACGTAGGTACAACACAGTTACCAGTCTAGTATAGATCGTTTATATCGTGCATATCGTATGTGTAGGCATTATACATTGTATTATATACCTAACAGATTGTGGACTCTTACTACGTGTGCATCTATATAAATATAGATGTCGAGATATCTCCCGTCAACGTAATCGGAGTTATCTCCCTGCTATTTACTAGGTAAAGGCAATATTACATACCTAAGTATATATGCGTGTCCCGACGTACATAATACTTGTACGTGATGTTAGTCGTTTAAGTGCACACTTAAACAGTGAAAAAAACTTGTGGACATAACTAATATTTTTGTAGCAATCTGCCACGATAGACTAGTGCGGTCACACAAATCGTACCTATATATATTACCTATGACAGACGTATATACCGGGTGATTCTTTTGGGAATTAAACATAATATTTAACATATTATCAAAAATTTCTTATAATATCAAAAAGTATTGACTTTTTTTTTTACAATTTTTATTTATTTTAATGACAACATATATTTTAATTTTTTTATTTCCTATTCGTGCAATATATAGATCATTTTTCTGAGAATTTTGAAGTATCAAATTGATTTGAATAATGAGTACCTACTTATAAGTAATAACGTATAAATACGTTTTTAAGATGTAAATCAAATGAGTGGAAGGGCAACCCGAAAAGTTGTCGTATACTACTCAGCGCATCTAAATTTTAATAACTAATTAGAAATTCGATATTCATACGTAAAAATTTCCAGCAAAAAATTCTTGCTTAGAATATGATATTATACATGTATATTAAAAAAAGAAAAAAACTTAAAATAATAGAACGATTTAAATTGTAATAATTTAGTTTTAAATAATGATGTATACTATAAATTTCAAAAACGGAATTAAGTTATTACATTATTTACACATACCTACTTTAGATATTACGAGTGTTTACCGTTAAAACTTAAAATAATCACTCTATGTTAACACGGTTCTGGCGAAAATGGCACGTCGAGACGACTGCTCCTCGAAGGTTGTCGCTCTATACGATTATTATTATCTGTTGTCAATTTTGACCGAAAGTCCAAATGATTATTTGAACGTGTTCCGGTAACAGGTGGCCTATACTACATAGAATTCGATTTAAGTAATTTTTTTATAATTATAAACGCATATTACAATACATCGGGTGTGTATATTACGCCATAACTTGTATTATCACCATTATACACTGCAGTCTTCATATGTATATTATGCATCTATGTAGTCTATACACACTGCGTAGGGTAACTTTATATTATATAATTTATCTTCAATCATAGCTGTGAAGCTGAAATATACGATGACTCAAGCTCATTGTTATGCGTTATATAATTTTCTTACGGTTTAATAATATTATTATGGTGTACCTATATTATAAGAGCTACTTAAAAATTAAAATATACACATTGGAATAGCTGTGACGAAAACATTTATCTCCTACTCGAGAAAGTAAAACGTGTAAAACAGTTACATTCTCAGAACGTTATTTTATTATATTGAATCAAATTTTACTGGTAATAAAAAAAAATGATTTTAAAACTAAAACGATATGTAGGTATAGTATAATTAGTCCTAACCTATACATAAGATAGGTATAAGGGATTCAGGTGTCGATGTTTATGCGTATTCCTTAACTCGGTTTTTTCCTGTTATAGATATACATTTTTAATATATAATTAAATTATATTTTGAACAAAGAAACAAAGGTAATAGTAGATACATAATAATATTATGAGAACTAAAAATATAATTTTCATTGTAGAAAATAAATGTTATTAATTCATTATTGAAAAAATATTTTAGTTTGTTAATTATTATTTTTAGTGGTATAATTAATAATATTATAACAATAAATTTAAATTTAAAATAGGTAGCTACATAATATAATACGTCAATAAAATCAAAAAATGTGATTTTTGAAGTTGAATTTAAAATAATAATCTGTTTATCTAATTAAATGTAGGTATGACAAGAACTTTAAATAAGATAGGTATTCAACAATTAAAAATATCTTTTTAATACTCACCTGAGAATAGTCGTTTGATACAGAAGTCAATTTTGGAATATTGTCCAGGTCAGTTAAGAAATGACGTCATTGGACTTATGACACGTGCCAATGTCAAACTATATTATAGACAATCAAGGTGACTTTAGTCTTTAAGAGCTAACTACCAAAAACGAAATTTGCAATTAATTAACTTAGCAATTTTTCATTTTAAACATTTCTACTTTATACATATCATATACTATTAAACATTTATCATTATTTATTAATGTCTATATAATTTTTTTATTAGGTAGTTCAAAAGCAATATTATTATGATTCTTTTTAAACTATTAGTTAAATGTGTATCATTTTAATATGAAGACTTATGTTTTAAACTTCTAAATTATTATTATTTTTTTCAATGGAATTATAAGAAAAAGGTTAAGTAAACTACAAACAAACATAATTACAATCAAACCTAGTTCGGATTGAAAAAAAAAACTCATGGTCTAAAAATTAAATATTACATATCTATATATAAATTAATGTATGAATGTGTGTGTCCTTTATGCATTCATAAACGGCTGGACTGGATTGATATAGATGAGAACTCTGGGAAGAAGATAGGTAATTTCAATAAGGTAAATTAGAGGTCCAGCCAGGGGAGGTGTTCAAGCAGGGATTTTGAGATTTACGATGGACATTTTTTTTTGAAAATGTTTGCGATTGGTTTTAATTATTATCATTAATAATAAAGCTATAAGGCTGTTGGCGCAGTGTCACTTATATGTATTTTAATACAGAATATCTCAAGTTCAAACCACTACGGTTTCAGTGGACCAATTTTTTTGAATTGTTTTTATTTCTTATATTTTCTTTTTTTTCTTTTTCTTCTATATCTATGCATGAATGTTTGGTTTTTTTTATTCATCGGATTTTACGGTTAAGTTAGGATTTTGTATTAATTGATTGTATTATTCCGCCTTTGGTTGAATTAAGTAAAAATAACAAACTTGGATACTTTGATACTCTAGAGTTGACCTAACCTGATAATATATTGCTGCGAATCTCACGGATAACGCCGATCGAGATTACATTAAAATATAATATCATTTACACTTAAAAATACATTGCTTTCACAGCGTGTTACACCCAAAAGGAGTTGAACAATCAGATTTTTTTCCGGGCAACACCGGGTAAATCAGCTATTTATAATAAATATGAATGTCCAAAATAATAAATCTACAGTATTTAATTACATTGTTTGGCAAGATGTAACTATTTTATTTTGTATACCTGCTCGAAGACTGAAAATCGAAATAGATTGTATTTCTTAATATTTACTACCTAGAAATAATTGTAGACCTGTTTGATTAAAAATTATTAAATTATTAAATTATTAAATGTATTACATTAATTATATATATATATATTTTTTTCAGACACAGATTTACCAAACGAATGTCAATTCGCGGATTGTAGTTTTCTTCACTCAAATACTTGCCGAGAACATCGTCTGATTACTGCTTGTTGTTGTAATCAGTTCCTCGCACATAAGAAATAAACTTATTGCAACTATAAATTATTTCAGCTATATATTATTTTATCGAACCTATATATCAATAAACAAACAAACCAACCTTTTACGATTAAAATTTTTAAATGTTTGAAAAATTGTATAAATTAAAAACTACATCGATGTTAAGACTTAAGAACCAATAGTCCTTATACCTACCTATTTTATAATTTAAATATTAAGAATTGTACATTTTTATAGATCTTATAGTTTTTAATTGATTATTACCATGATTAATAACTTACTATATTCATAAATTATAATGTTTAAATGAGTTTATTTTTTATATACTTACTTCATTGTATTTTATTTTTAGACCATAGTTGAATCGGTTTTTACCGATGGTTTTAATGTTTAAATTTTAAGATGTCATTTTTATGATGAGTGGTAGGTGTAGGTGTCAGATGTAGGTCATACAGAACATTTTTCCACCAAAAATTCAAACTTTCTATTTTTCACCCCATGGCACCACTTATAGATCATTGTGGATAGGGGATAGGTACCTTATACTAGTTATACTATTGTGCATTAGTAAACGCCATTTTTAACACTATTCTGCTTTTTATCCGTAAATTAGTTAAGAATTCTCAGGAACTCTCTTAAATTATTTATTTTTTATTTAAAGTTTATAATTATTTGATAAAATATATGGTAGTATAGTTGTTTTTAATGAAACGATTTATGTCAGTACATTGATTGAATGATTATCATATAATATAATTTTATAGTATATGCACTGAACTATAATAATATACAGATAACAGACAGTATAATATTATTATTGTGAAGAATAAAACTTGAGTACCTAAATAAATAGTTGTTTTTGTTTGTATATTTTTTCTATTTTTTTAAGTGAATATTGGGTGACGTGGGGAGATCATCCCCCCCTGGTTACATTTCGTATAATATCAGGGGTGGACTGCCCTCCTCCCCCCGCAACATTTTAGCCCTAGTTGCGCCACTGACAACAGTACTACTATATTATAGTATATATATTTTAGCACATATTTATTATTATTTCAGATAATGAATGGTATAAGACAATTTAATTATTATTGAGGTATTGAATAGTGTATATTAGCACATTAAATAGGTGATAATATTATGTTTTATTTAATGTACCTACATTATGTTTGACAAATAAATTAGTAATTGTTTAACCATAAGCTTTATTTTAAATCAAATTAAATAATACGCATTATTCCCGCACTAATATAGCTGATGGAACGTCTGTATACATTGTTGAATTAATATTATATTTTAAAAACTGTATTTTAGCAACTAATATTCACTATAGAAAAATTTGTGTACGTTTTTTTTTTTTATTATTATTATTTTTTTATTTATTATTACTCAGTATTTTTATATTTACATTTGTATTTTTGAGTTGAAAAAATAAACAGTGCATTTTATAATATATATAATTCAAATATTTTTTATTAATATTAACTAGTTTTACATACCTATTATTGGCGTTTATGTACCCACCTAACCGGATTTTTTTTTTTAAATTATCATAACTGATTAGGTATTATGATAATTCATAACTTAAGGCAAAAAAATATACATATGGATGTAAATAATTATTTATTTGAGTAAATTATATTCATGAAATTGATTTTAGTATCCTATTATACATCCTATATTATAGTTATTCTTATCACTTATCAGTTGTTAAATAAACACCTAATAATATATTTGGTTATTGCTAATTTTTCAATTTTCATTGGTTTTTTTTTACACAAAAATATTGTAAATATACAATTATTTTCACAAGGTATCTAACATTAAATCACTATACAATGTAGGACCTATATTGTAATATATAACCTAATTTCCACACTCGTATGACGGCTGCAATAATTTACAATTGGTGTTTAAAACAATATTTTTTACTTTTATTTACAGCTGTTATTTCTATTTCTATTCTATTGTTTCTACTATAACTTCTCCATCTACAGACTATAATATTAGTTACATTATAAGTAGAGTAAAAACAATGATATGATTTATACCAATATGTATTGCTGAATTTCTATTTGGAGACGTTTTAACGTAGATATTCACATACCTACATATACCTAAATAATAATAAATTAAAACTGATAATTAGTAGAATCATTAGTGATATAGGTAAATAATACGTAAGTAGGTATTCGACATTCGTGACATAATTTATTTTGAAACTTTTTTTGTTTGAAATGAAAGCAAACTTTTTTTGTTTACTAAATATGAAACAATAAGTAATAAAATTCTATTAAGTAGGTGTATTAAATATTTAGTACATATTTATATATAATATAAGTAGACATATGACGTATATTTCTGAATAAAAGCCAAAACGTATCTAAAATCAATTAAGTACCAAAATGGTAAATCCAATAAAGTTAAAAATATGTCATATCTTTATTTTGATAGCAGGTAGATATCGATTAACAATTAAGTTATTTCAATAAATTATGCTTCGGAGTTACAAATAATAAAAATTAAATCTAGTGTAACATGGAAATTCAGTTCAACAACCGTTTATTCTCTAAACATATTTAAAGCTTATCATTTATATAATTATAATTTTATCACACGTAGTTTATGAATCATTTGTGTTGTTGGTTGTTTATAATTATTTTCATGAAATATTTTTTTAAAGATTGAGACTTTATACTCAGGACTTAGGTCTTTATGACTTAAGTAAGTATCATAAAATCAGTAGGTACACTACGTCAGTGCGTCACTATACCTTGTAAAAAATAACAAACATCATTAATGAGTTCAGAGTTGTGAGTTGTGAATT
Source organism: Acyrthosiphon pisum (assembly GCF_005508785.2). NCBI lineage: Eukaryota > Metazoa > Arthropoda > Insecta > Hemiptera > Aphididae > Acyrthosiphon > Acyrthosiphon pisum. The sequence continues at coordinate 56,558,618 of NC_042493.1, forward strand.
AGTTTGTAGTCCTCGGAGAACACGGAAAATATTAAATCTTATTTATAAAAGAATGATCATAATAATATTATAACCATGATCAGATTAAGATATCAATGTTTCACTGTTCTGGTAGGTAGTCACAGTTGCCGATATAAAATATGCATTTCAACAAATTACATAATATAATATGTAATATATGTAACATATTATGATCGTTAATTCTTATTAATTGAAATAAAAGGATCTAGGTAACAAAATAGTACCTAATAATATTAAGAAATTATAATTAATTGATAGAATATTTATGCAATATGGCATTATCTATAATATGTATGTATATAGGTAAACGTATACTGTATGCATTCTTCATTAATTTGAGAAATGAAATATTATAGTCGTCTAGACACATAATTGCATGTAATGATATTCATAAACTACTGTACAAAACAAATTAAAATTAGAGTAGACACGTGTTTGATTCCTAGAAATAATAAAATACATTTATCTATCATATTATGATAGTCCATATAATTAGTTAAAACATTTCATAAGTGTACATAGTTGAAGTAAATATTAAATGAATATTACATTTTCATAAATGTACAAAACGGCCATCTTCGTTGTCTTAAGATATCATTAGTTTAAAAAATAAATAACATTACGTCATGTACATATTATTATACACCAACATATAATTATTAATTTTGTATGTGATCCTTTAAAACGTTAATTAATATAGGTACAACAATAAGTAGTGGTTTAGGGTATGTTATAACATCGAGACTGAAGACATTATAATAATAGTCTTAAGATAAAATAATTTTTTTGAATCCCTTTTTAAAACAACGGATGGAGAAGAATATATATTTATATTATTTATTTACCTATCAATACATTAAATTAATACTCAATGACTAGTATAATTGAGTATATTATAATAGTATAGATTAAAAATAGTATAGAGTACCTACAAGGAAAAAACAATAAAGGTAACTTTTTTTTCATTCCGAGGGAAATGTGTTTTTAATTTCTGAATTATCTATGCTTGTAAGTTGTATTCTATATATGCCTAAAATTTTAGAGGTCATAGCTCTCGACCAATTTGGTTTTTTCCCTGGTTCGACCGCTTAAAAGATAGAATACGTCAATATTCAAATAATTTATACCAACATCGCCATTTTGGGAAAAAGTGGCTTTTTTGTTAATTTATTTATATATACCATATATATACTCTATAAGTATGCTATAATATTAGGTATATATAGGGATATTATCTATTTATTATTATTTTATTTAATTCATTTAATACAATAATTATTATAATTTTTAATATAATAGGTAGAAATATAATGCCAATTGCAAATAATAAAAGTAGTGCATAATATTAATTTATTTTTTTTATAATCTTAAAACATGAAAAAAAAAATGATAAAATGATAAAATGATATATTATACCTACGCTATACACTTATACCATTATATATCTATTATGCCTAAACTATATTAAAACATATAATTTATATTATTCTATATTAAGCCGGTCACACACGACTCGTGTACTAGGTGAATAATCATCAATCGTGATGTTTTACGAGTCGCGTAGGAGGTGTTTAAATCGTTAAGTATGTTGATTATTTTTATTCGTCATTTCCCATTCGTTGTCGGTAAATGCATGATGATCGGAAAGTGTACGAGTCGTGTAGGAGAGACATAATAATCAAGTCAAAATAATAGGTGAACATACGCGATTACGATGCTCGCCAAGTACACGAGTCATGTTGGACCGGCTTTAGAAGCATAAAATATTATGCGAAACGAAATGCCATTTGAAAAAATAAATATATATATATACTACGAACCACTAGTGCAGTTTACTATGACAAGTATCTAGTGATAATAATAAATACGTAATAATATTATATAATATACAGCTAAATAAAGGTATAATATTGGTACTAATATACATGTATTTTCATAATTATTAGGTACAATTTACATTAGCTATAAATAGAAACAGTCCAATGCGATTACGGGATTCATTACTCAATTTGTTTATCGTAAATGTTTAATTATTGCTTTTATACAAATATATGACATGTATAATACTGCTTGTAGCCTGTTGGTAATATTTTATACACGAAACACACAGTTTTTATTATCTGCATACAGTAATATAACAACAAAAGTTGGCCATATGCAAGTTTTTATGCCAAAGTTTAAATTTTCAAATAAAATCTATGTTTAGCTTATTGCGAACACGTGTTATTCAGTATTTGTATATACATTTTATTTTTAAGCAATATTATGTTTCTTATTCGATTAAAACGTCGTCGTCAAAGATGAGGTTTATAAATAAAGTTGTGGCATTTTCAAGTAGTTTGAGATTGATATTATTCATTTTAAACTTTAAAGAGAGTATAACGGAACAGAAACAAGATTAGACCATTTGGATCTATATATATTATATTATTAATTATTATAAATTTCACCAAAGATAATTGATAAACAATAAACGTTTACTTAAGTCTAAATATCTTAAGAATAGTGATATACATAATATTAGGTGCCTAAATTTGTATGAAAAAGACAATGCCTAATATTATAATTCATACAATACATATATTATATTATGATGCAGAGGCCGTATATATAGGATTTTCTTGAGGAGGTGGATATGAATTTATCCAGTGGTTACTAACTAAACCATCCATGTTGCTTTAAATCAAAGGTGGGCAAGTTAATGAAAATAATTAACTTAAGTTAAGTTAAGTTAAGAGGACACAAGATCGATAAGTTAAAAGTTAATATAGAAAATAATATTAACTTAACTCAGTCAAAAAAAAGTTAATCTATTTTTTTTAACTAGTATGTAAATTACATAAAGAGTGAATGTGAAATTCTAGTTTCTAATTTATAAATTATAAAAAACAATTTTATTGAACTTTTATCATAATGTACACTGTATACCCTTTTACTTTTACTTTACTATTATTTATTAATTTAAACTGTACTCATCTTAAATAAATAATTTAACAAATATATTTTTTATATCGTATAGAAATTAAATGTCATAATACGTGAAGATGAGTACATGACCTTCATGTGTAATAGTAATATTTACTTATAAACGAAAAATTTCAAAATGTTTTTAACTTGATGGATTTTTTTTTAATCAATTGAGAAAAGCTAAATTATTTTAACTGTAAATTAAACTAGTTAAGTTCATAAGTTGATTAGAAAATAACCTAACTAGTTAAGTTAAAAAGTTAAAAAAATATTAACTTTTTAACTTAACTTTAACTTTTTAACTAGTTAATTCCCACCTTTGCCTTAAATTATAATATTTTTTTTACATCATTGGTACAATATTGTACAAAATACGTTAACAAAAATGTACTATAATATAATTTATTATAACATACGTGTTAGTATGTTACATTATTACCTACTTGAGATGAAATATTTTTCAAACATAGATAGGTATTATGACTTATGAGGTATTTAAACATTATTCTTTTTAAAAAAAACTATAATATATATTTAGTGACAGAATCACTCATACTGTTTCTTATAATTTTTAAAGGATGTAATTATATTTAATCAGCACACAAATAATTACTACATGCCTAAAGGTTATTTACTAATACATTGCAATGTGCCTACGATGTAGGTACCTACTTACATTTAAATTGATTAAGTAGGTACCTCAACATTTTCAAAAATCAATTTTGAAATGTTGAAAAGTACAAATATCAAGTATTTTTTTTGGATTCATACTTACTGTTATTTTATAACTGCTTAAATATTACTATAAATTACTATAAATAAATTATGAAAAATGTTTATGCTCAGAACCACTACCTTATAAATATACGTTATATATGTATATATAAATGTAACGTAAAATATTAAAATCAATATCACCGACTAAGTTTAAAAATTAATTTGGTTTGAAACACACGATTGCGCGAATATTATATTACATAATATCATGAATAAGTGAACTGACTATAAAAGGCGCGAAATGAATCAAAACAAAAATCCAGCCAAAAAAGATTCCAAAAGTTTGGATAAATGAAAATGAACCGTTTTTGTGGTCAACCAGCAACCTTTTGCAGTATGCCACTCCCCAGTAGCACCAGTAGGTACCTAAATATTATGATGGATTGAAGTAGGTACTACTGTTACCGTAGTCTTGTGATAGTGTCCATGTTCAGAATTGTTCAGATTTTTGTTATTCACCTAATATTGGTTAGGTAAAACAATTTCAATAGTTATTAATTAACCATCTAACCACACGGTGGAGTAGTTGAATATTAAGACATCATCACAGCCCATCTTGAAACGTGAAACGCGATACAACGGTGAACACACGGTCTGAGTATAATATCATTGAAGTATAGAACTATACCGTAGTTTATATTATAATATAAGCGTTATAGGGTAAAGGTGCATTCACAGATACATCGTGTACTCGTGTGTCGTGTCGTGTCGATAAAATCATATTGTGATTAGACGTTACTTGTCCAATTTCTAGTATCATGTTGCAACCCAGTATACCAAGAATTACTAAACTTTTAAAACAATATGGACACTAGTGTAGTCAAAATTATGAAATGGGGGGAGGTGTTAAGTATAAATTAAACCAAGTTTTTATACAGTTTTCGTGTATAAATAAATAAACTGCAGATACGTTTATTAGAGGGGAAATGTCAGGGGGGGGGGGTTAAACACCCAACTCATTAGTGCAAATAGGTGGAGGCTTGAGGGGACTTAGTACACCACATTTCTGCTAAGTCCTCCCAGTCCAAAAGTCAGTAATTAGTACTGAGCATGTATAATTTTTAGAAAATATTATAGGAGGGGCTTTATAATCCCCCCAAAATAATTTGTCTATTTGCGCCTATGACCCAACTTAAGAAATAAAAAAGTAATCTATGACTATTTATCAAGAAATCTCAGTTTACATTTCACCATGAACTGTGAAAACCTTTATCAACTATTTGGTATCTATGGTAACGGGTTAAACACATAGTTTACACAGAATACAGCGACAGTAAGTAGGTACCTTAATTGTATAATATATTACACTAAAACAATAGTCAATAGGGTTCACATAATCACATTACACCGTGCCATCGCATCGTGTTCTGTCGCCTACCGATAGGCACCTAACACTCCTCCCAACAGAATGTTGGTAACACATTACCTGCAAGTTGAATACATTATTTAGCACTACACGATACAGTGTACTTCTATAATGAGAACTATATTTCAATTTGTACTTATTGTGACTGGACACATGTATGCCAGATAGAATCATGTGGGGCTTTGCCCCACTCCAAACCGCTCTTTGGCTTACCATAACAATTTTTTTTTTTTAAATCTTACTAGATTTTTATATTATATTTTATTGATTATAAATTATAAATTTAGGGCTCAGAAGTTGTTGCATTGGCATGGTTTTATTGGGCTATTCCAATTATTGCTATGTAAGCTTGAAATTATTTTCACAATATTACGAAGAACATATTAAAAGTTTATAGTGCATATTTTTGCATAGGTACCTATATAGTGACTTTGTAATTTCAAGCGTATATTTCTTACTTTGACTATTTTTTTAGAGCATAATAATTAATATTTAAAGATTAATGATAATTTAATAATACAATTTAAAAATGTTGCAATAAAAAAAAATTATTTTGAGAGTTTACATTATGTATTATATTGCATCGTGATTCTCAGTTGGGGGCAACCAGTACATTTGGTTGAGGGCAACTGGTATATTTTTAAAATCCCGATAACAGCCGTGGGGGGCAACTGGCCAACACCCCAAATTTCATTTCAATCGGATGAATGGTTTAGGAATGCATAAAGAACACTAGGTAGTCAGGTACAAACATTTAACATTTTTTGTCTTTTATAATAATATTATATTAATTATATTATCTAATAATTGTATCTATATAAATATTATATGGATAAATATTTTCATTATACAACAACATTTTCAAAATATTAAGACTAATTTAAGCTACTTATACAACGAGTTCACAAGCTTATTCTCACTGTTATATATATATATTATATTAGCATATGGCACTGTTATATAATACGCGGTGTCTAAATATGCGATCTACTCATAAGTTAATCTCAAAAAAAAAAAAATCATATAATATTGATATCATTGATAACACAATACGTGTATAATGTTTTTGTCAAAAAATAAAAATTAGTTCAACATACCGTACTTCTAACTGATTATAAAATATTCTCAAAAATAAAAGCAAATAAAACGAACCAATTATAAATCTACATAATACGCATCTATCAAATCTATTAAAATTTTTTATTAAATGGTTTAAAAACTGTAGTTTATGAAAAATCATAAAATGTTAAAACAAATGTGTTTATTTATAAGTAGAATTACAACACAGTTTTCTGTTAAACAATTATTTAAAATTAATCTATAAATTCGATTTCAGAGGAAAAGTGTTTACTTAGAAAATAAATTATACTTTGTTCTGTGAATATATGGAATATAATACAAATTGCATAATACGTAGGTACCAGCTACCTACATTTGTCTAAGCATGATTTTTTGTTACATAATTGTATTCTTACTGTGAATTTTTTATTTTATTTTTGTAATGTCTTATTGATATAGTTATTCAGTTTATACCTACTCTAGTAAACCTAAATATTTGAATTTTGAAATAGAAACATGAATTATTAAATTATTGAAAAATGCTTAGTTTACCGGGTGTAGAGGTCTCAAGTACATAAGATTCTGAATGATAACATATTGAATTCAAAAGAGCTGTGTGATTTAAATTATTGGGCTTACAACAATGTGGATTATTTGGAAACCACTTTAAAAGCATTATATATATATATGTGCGTATTCTGAATGTTTTATGTATTTCAAGGTTTAAAATTAAACATAAATGGTTAATCTTTCAAGTGGACATATTTATGGAATTTCAGAATATTTTTTTTAAGGGAATAATAATAAAAACCGCAAGAAACCTTATAGACCTAGTTTATATAAGAAGAATCTTTTATTCAATTCAGTAGTTTTTTTACTGTTTTTAAACAAAATAAAAAATAATGATAAAACGCTGAGTACTTATTTATTTATTTTTTTCATTATTTTTTAAGAATTCACCTATATAAATGCGGTTTACTTGACTTTTGATTTATTGCACACATATTATTCGCAGTGCCATCATATTATTAAACAGTTCCCATTGTAATTATATCAAACCAGCATCTGTTGCATTATTATTTATTATAGTTATGGGCGTGTGTCAAAACACAACGTTGTATGAAAAAACTTGCAGTTTGACTAAACAAAGAAAATATGCAAAACAAAAATAAAAAATATTTTCCAGCGAGAATATTTAAAATTTTTGATATTGATAAGAAAGAAGAAATATATTTTACGTGGTAAATAATATTATATTTCCGTAAATATATGTGGTTTAAATATGTATTATAATACCTACTATTATTACCTAATTATTTATTACAAATAATGATCCACTGTAGTAATAATTATAAGCTCATACAATTAGACTAAAAATTTATCTTAGGAAAATAAAATAAATGTATTAAAATGTATTCATTTTAATCAATTACTTAAAGTTTATGTTTTAAATAATAGATATACTGAACTTACCTATTGAGACTAAATGTTACAGAGTTACGTATAAGAAAAATTAAAAAGAATACAGTTTTGTTTTAAATTTATGTATAAATGCTTTTAATTAGGTTTTTTAAGAAAGAGTTTTATATATTATATAATTTATATGCTAATTTTTTTTTGATTCTAAAGTTTACAATAACCAATTATTTTAAATTTGTTTTTATAAATATTTCCGAGAAAAGTACTAGTTAATGTTTAAGAATAAATGAAAATATAGATATCGGCATTGCATTTCAAAACAAATTATGATTGCAGTCGCCTGTGAGAATGGTAAACAATGAAATGCACTATTAGTTAATAGGTACCTATCTGAAATTAACCCACTGTGCTAAAACGAATGCATAAAATATTTTGTGTAAATTTAGGTACATCGTACACCATACGCACTTTGATTGTGTGGAGTGGTGTACACTGTATACAAAATAACAGTTAAAATTAAATTATTGATTACATAATTATAATAAATTATTATTATAATGAGGTTTTACTAAAAATATCTTATAAATATCACAGTACCTATATAATATTATATATTAGTAATAAGAATAAAATAAGTCAGCATTTTAACAAAACAATATAGGTATTTTAATCAAAGTAAATCGTACGCCGTGCATCTAATTCGTAATATGTTTTTATAATAATCGAACAAATAGTTTACTAAATTATTTAGAATTGCATTATTCAATACACTGGAAAAGAAATTATAACCCTTGTCAGGTTCTGTTCCAATAAAAATATACCACTGATTAATGATCATAGCTTCTATACCAGAATTAAGAAATAGAACGTAAAAATGATGCAAATCATTCATTTATAACAATCTGTTTAAAATATTTAAAAGTATTATTTCCTTTTAAAGTTTTTGAAGAAATGTATTTCGAATTTAGAAAACATATTGTGTTAAATGACTAAATTCCTTTTTTATTAATCACCTCGATTAAAATCCTATTTCTTATTGTCTCGATGATAATACGCATTAATATCCTTTTAACTACATGTTTAAGATATGATTAAGTCTAAGAATTTTCTACATACCTTTACAAATATTTCATTGTATTAATAATTATAATTTTTGTTGAATACGCCCTGTTATAATATAGTACCATAACAGCATAGACAAATTTTAATATCAAAATATAATTATTTTCTTATTAATTATTAAAACATTAGACACTCTTGTTATGTAGGTTAAATCAAATTTTTGGGTGGGGTATTTCATATTTAGACTGAGTTGTAAATGTCTGTGTTAACATACAAAATTCTATTTTCATAATTATTGTCAAGGTAAACTTAACAAAAAAAAAAAAAAGTTACTATATAATAGCACATACAAATAAGTTATTGTAGTAAGTTGACACATTTTAGTTTCAGTATTTTTTTATGATTGTCTTTGAAATATATTTCTACTGTAAAAAATTGGTGAATAATTCATAATTATGATTACTACTATTGTTATTATTAATTTGTATTTGTACAATTCTACCGTTGTGATAATAAAGTCAAAAAAATCATGAAAAATAATAAAAGACGTTTGTGATATTATTAATATTATGTTTAATAATAATAATAATATAATAATAATAATATATTCTGACAAAACATTATAATGATTTAATGTTTTGTATTCTTGGTTGTTTATATTCAAAGCGCGTGCAGTCATATCCAAAATACTCATAATGTTGAGTCAGATGACGAGGAGCTGCTTTGTGTCACTGTAATAATTAGAATCCGATTTGTACCTATGCATTTTAATTTTTTTCGAAACTGCATACTCTCGTAAAAAATCGTTACTTCGACGTCAGAAGAATTTTAAGTATATTTAGAAGAAAGGTAATCATAATTGTATACCTCGATTAATTTTATGCATAGGTACCTATAAAACATTATCTTTTAAACAATTTATAAAAATTGGTTGTTTTAAATTTCAAATGTCTTTATTATAAATCTATAATCTATATATTAGTTTCAGCTAATTTTTTTTCTGATAAGATATTTATTTTAAAAGCAAAAACTGGCTCAAATCTATATATACTTACTTTTATTTGTATTTTATTTTAAATTGTACTTTACTTGACAATTTTATGTTTATGACCAAAAAATTAAATTTATCTCTTTAAATTTTAACCAAAAATAAATTAAGGTTCAGTTTTTAATATTTATCAAAAAACCAGTACCCCCTGGATAATTGCATGTTTTTGCATATTATTTTACAATGAGCATATTGAGTGGCATATTTAAAGGTTTGTTGATGCATAAATGCAAACAAATTCGGACTGTATAGTAATGATATAATATTATTCGATGTATTAGGCCACTATAAAGTTAGGTGCTACGCAGCCGTAAACATGGTGCATATAGGATATCATTATTATTTATTATAATAAATATTGTAGTATCTGTTGTTCATAAATCATAATATTATATTTTATGCAGTCCTCGACTGATACAGTTGGCTGATAAGCAACTGTAAGCTTTGGAGACGAATAACATTTATCTAAGTATACATAGACGTAGTTTGAGGAGTGTGAGAGGGGGCTAAGAGCTATAAGTATAAGTTAAGAATTTTCAAAGTTGACTTAACTTGAGCTCCTTTAAAAAAATCCTTCGATTAACTATGTAAATATAGTAATATATATATATTTATTTTAGTATTGAATATATATATTACGGGAGGCGATTGAGTTATTAGAGTATCGTCATATACGATTTACTCATATATATATATGGAATATACATTTTTAGATATTTCTACGGCTCTTACTTTATGAAGAAATTTGAAAATTTGTTTTGAATTTTTTTTAGGGGGATGGGGTGATTTTATACAAGTCAATAGTAAAATATTTTGCGACAGCGGCTACAGCCTCATTATATAATTTGACGGCGCTTATAACGTGCCTAATATAAAACTACGCGTCTCAGTGTCACCTACCTTAGTAGTCTGTATACATTTCATTTATATTATAAACGAGTACCTATACAAAAAGTAAAAACACTCAAAGTTTACTATCCACTTTATAATAATATGAGTATTACAATAAAGTAGGTAGGTATACAGGGAAATAAGTTATATTTACGTTTATAATGGGCATACTCTGACCGAGTGAGAGCGATTTTATGGGTGGATCGCGCCGAACGTTATTATAGCATAATGTGCGTATACCTATCGACGTGCACACGTGCAAATTTATCGCGTTCCTACCTATACCTTCAAATCATAATAGTAATAATAATAATACTACAATGGGACTATCGTACCTACATATACACGCCCGCTGCGCATAACATAACATGTATATAGTATATCATATTATATATACCTCTCGCAGATTTAATATAATATATTATATTACATTTTATATAAAATCGTATTTCATATATATATATATATTCCGATACGGGAGGTAGGTATGTGATGATAATAATGTGATGTGGTATGTGCGCGTTGGAAAAATAATTGTTATTATATTTATTATATGTGCACATCAGGCCACCTGCGATGTGTGTGCTCCGCTGCAGTGTGTGCTGTCGGACAAACGCGTATACCTAAGATATATAATATATATAATATTGTACCTTGTACACACACACACGCACACACATATATATTATATTTTATTTTATTATATTATTCAGTTTGTGTGTGTGCACGATATAATATACGACAATGAGGACGGGGCCGGGGCGGCAGCGCGTGCGTTAAGCGCCCAAGTCCGGTTGTGTAGTAGGGGTTGTTGTTGGTCGGGCCGCCGTCCGCCGACCGCCGCGTGTATGTGCGTATGTAATAATGGGGATGGCCCGAGCCGGCATATAAGAGCGCGCCGTGCAAAGCGTGTGCGCACTAGATCGGCGGCAATTTGACATACCGGCCGCGTTGAGTAGGTACGACCGCGTTAAAATTTCCGTACGCACTGCGACCAAATCAACTGTTGTCGTTAAATCGTGTTCATAGGTATTATCCAAAATAACATTATAATATTATTATTATAACATGTCATATCAAACCGCGTTGCCCACGACCGTATTACGTTGACGTTATACCGTGGTGAGACCTGTCCAAACCGAATAGTATACGTTTCCAGACCGTTTCAAATATTAAAAAAAATTTTTTTACATTTTGTCTGTTTTTCAAAACGGTCTTTCCGTTTCCGTCCCGTCGACGCTTACAGCAACCGCGTTTCCAGCGCACCACGTCGTGAGTCCGCACCCGGAGATCCACCGCGCCATTGGCGGTTCCTGCATCCCGCAGGACCAGAATACTGCACTTTAATAATAACACCATATATCAGGTGTACCTGACACACGGTCGTCAGCCAGAAGACCTCGCCGAACAACACGGTAATTGTTGGGGTAACCCACTCAACTGCAGCATATTAACATAAACCGATAACGATGGACAGCAGCACATTGATTTTGATATGCATAGCCGTCGCGCTCATCGCCATCGCTATCGTCCGCAGACTCGAGTTCGTCGCCTCGTTCCGTTCCATCGCCGGACCGCCGTCTCTTCCGATCTTCGGCAATGCACTCCAGCTAAACGGCTCCCCTTCTGGTAAGTTGGTCTAACTATATTATACGCTCGTCTATATGGTAGGTACAACAGGTATACCTACATATTATTATACCACCATGACGATCTGTTGTTTTTTTCGAAACCGGTACCGAACACAATGCGTATATTGATTAATCCATGCCGAGTTACATAAAACATGTTTTAATTTAATTGGTTCACGAAAATTTAATGAATATGGGCCTCTTAATATAAGGGGCCATCAGCTCACCACTATTGATTCATTAAATGTATAGGTAGTGATTGTTTATGCATCCCGATATAATATTATAGATAGGTACCTACATAGTATTTGCAACAATATTTACAACGATATAGTATAATATAAGATATAGTGGCACTTTAATCTGTCTATATTTATAATATAGTTTTCATTATAAATTATAGTATTATTATTGTGTACCTAATTTATACCTAGGTATTATATTGAAATATAATAATATTAAATAGTTTTTTTTCGGTTGTCGAAAATCCACGCCATTTTTCAGGAACCACTGTGCGTGTATATGAATGTACATGCGTCGGATTATGATGTACTGTTGCCTGTTGGTATTATTTATTTATACATTCTTTATTCTAACCTATACGGTCCTACGGCTTTTTAAATATCGAACGATTTACAGTGCAACAATCGTTTTAGTAATAATAGCTGCTCAAACGCAGGTTTTCGTGAACATTAAGGACAGATAAACATCGGCAGGTATTATTATAACTCAATACACTCGACAACTCCGCCGAATATTGTCCAATCACATATAGGATGTAGATAAAAGATATAGGTAATAAGAACACAGCGCGATAATGGCTTACCTAATAAAATGTACTTATTAATATATATAATAGGTAGGTTAGTTACTTTTACTTGTTTCAAAAAAAAGGTGTAATTTACCACGTTATTTAGATTTTCATCTTTCGGATTTTTACTTCCCCAAAAAGTTTACAATTTCCGAAAGAAGATTACAAACTCACAGATTATGTATAATTTATATTATGCAAACAGTTAATAGAATATGTAAATTAAGAATCGTTGTTAATTATGAGAAAAAGTTAGAATTATAAATTTACAAGTGCAGAGTATACAGAGTAATTAAACGAAAAATAAAAATGTAATTGGTATTACTACCGCGGTTTGACATACACGCCTGAGCCATGTATTTAGTTCATAATTTAAATTATGTTATGTTAATTTATTTAATTGACTAATTTGTAATAACAAACTTTTAAAAAAAAAGTTACTTACTAGTATAAATAACAAACCAAAATTTTAATTTGTTGAATGGATTTTTAACAGTTTTACAAGATTTATATTAAAGTTGTAGAAACCTAATATATAAGTACAATGTACATATTATTATGATGTGTATCGTATACCTATTTAATTTACAATTTATTAGTCATAATAATTATGATATAAAAACACTCGTATTTATTACAACAATAATTCGTATATTATATAAATATCGAGTATTTTATTAAATCTATTAACTATCATACAAATATAAAATAATTAGTAATTAAAAATAATTAAAAATAATATAATATACTTTTTAAACTTTATGTTTTTTTACTTCGTTGATTTATTTCAGATATTATATTTTACAACATAGTGTAATGTATATACTGCAATCATTTAGCTAAGTACTAAGTTTTAACTAGAGTGGGTCGGTACCTATTTAAGTGCAAGTTTCAATTATCTGAATAGATAGAAAAAACAAAAGTATTTGTTAAACGAGAATCGGTTAGGTATATTATGTAGTTCAGATGATTAATCAGCTATTGATAGCAAACAAGTTATATAGTCGAGATGTCTATTGTAGATTAACGAAGGACGTAGGTATAGACTAAATACCTAATGAGATAAAATTATTTTAAATAAGTACTTGAATTTTATAATAATTCTGTTTCAAACTTAAAATTAAACAAAGATTAAAGCAAACTTCCACCGATTACCTACTTGTCTTACTTATATTACAATGGAAATACTATTTTTTAAATATATCTACGCTTCACTAGGTTAATTTGTTTTTGTAAAGTAGGTTCCTATATGATATATTAATATGATTGGCCAAAGATTTATGTTAGGTATAATATATAATATGTAGGTAGTTAATTTTAATTTTATTATTATATTTTTTTATTTGTATATAAGACATAGGTATAAATGAAATATATTTATTAGTTTTCGTCTTTGTTATATTATAACCCATAAGATTACCTATCTAGTGTTGATTCCTATATTTACATACATTTTAAGTTGCCTGTAACTTAAAATAATAACGTTTATTCAACTTAAATATAATTTAGCTGTTCACACTGTACAATGTACATCTATTAATTAATATCTTGAAGTGGTTAAGTAGGTAATGTAAATAATAAACACTTTTCTTCACAGTATAAAATTGTTTTGAAAGTTGAATAACGAAAACATTTTATGTTTGTACAAATGTATTAATAAAGACTGAAGCATTTAATTGTAATATATTATGTATCATTCCTGATAACACAACACTCTGTCTTAAACGAAATTGGCCAAGGAACCTATTCAAGATTAAAAAAAATAAAAATAAAAAAAAACAACACAAAAAAATGTTTTTGCCATAAAACAAAACTGCCTAGAATTATATAAAGTAGGGTCAATGGACCCCCTCCCCTTCTATCATGCCGTACAGTCATGTATACTTGTACCCCATATATTACCTATTTTATAAATTGTATTACAGATTGTATACAAGTATATTCTTGTTTGTTCTAATAAAAAAAGAAAAGAAATTTATATATTATGTACCTACAAACATAAGCAGTTCATGTATTTTATATAAAATTTACATTTATACAAAATTCAAATATTACGAGAATTCTTATTTTATAGAAAATTACTATATATGGTTCATGTCATAATAATATTTTTTACTATCAAAGGTGCATTCCGTGTTGATACTTTTTAAATTATAACTTATATTGATTTATATCTATGACCCGGGTAAGCAGTGTACTTTCAATTGTAATGAAACGTATACCTATAGGTATACGTAGACAGTAGAATCTATATCAATGGTATGCATGGAAAAAAATAATAATGCCAACATAAGGTTTGATGTATAGTACGTTATAATAGGTACTATAATGTATAATGTATGTACCTATGTCAATTTCAAAAATACTTTTTTAATTACTTATTTTTTTTTTTCGTCCAATATACTTGAAACCTACTAAATTTAAATCGTTTTAAAATTTTAATATTAATTCACACATCTTGTTTATTATTTAGAACTAAGTATATCATTTTTGTATTTTTAATACGTAAGTACTATACATAGGTATTTTTCAAAAATGACATATCTATTAACTCCATACATTTTATATTTTATTTAAAAGTATTTTAATGCAATAAATAGGCTATCGATATTATATTATTTTATTCATACTATTCATTTAATAATAATTTCTCATTATTTAAAAAATAATACAGATTTACTTGACATTCTCTACCATTTCATAAGACACTCTTATCATTTAAATGGCAGTGGAATTTATTTTTTGCTTAAGCTTACAAATAGTATAACTAATGTAATTAAATCAATTTTCTTTTTGCTATTAAAAGTAATTGAAACCTTAGATAGGCACTATAGCAATGTAAAAAACATATTTAGAAATTACAATATTACATAGGTACCCACTACCCATATAATATACTATTGCATAAAACATTAAGCGTTTTTTAGTTATTTCTAAAAATATAATATTTAGTTATAATAAAATATAGTTTTTCAATATATTGTTATATCGTTAGTGATAAAAGAAATACATTGTTTTCGGATTCCGATATTTTTTAATTGTTAATTCAGTAATTAAAACCACTATAATATCAAATCCTTGCCAATAATCGATTTTTATCAAATTCGTTAGCGCAGTTAATAGTCAAATAATTTCTTGGTTTTATATCAATTAAATTTAAAATAGTAAAAAATGTAGAAGGGAGTGGGGAATATTTTGAGGACTATTCATTGTGTGAAAAAAGGGTATCTTCATAAAGCATTATATTAAATTACCAGTATAAACCACTTTAACATAATACGTATCTACAGATCGGTTTCTTCTTATAATTGTTCCAAGGGCGACTGTTGGCAGAGGTAGATGACAGGTGGCAAGGGTCTATCCTCTCCATGAATTTATAATAATAACGCAACGTGGTATGTATATATAATGAATATTTGTATTCAAAATTTTAAAAGCAATTTTATTATGTAAATATTTTTACGGGAATTAGAGTCTGTTTAATAGTGATTATTATTTATTTCTATAGATCAACGAACCATAGTCCCCCTAAACTATTTTCTTGTAATCGCCCTTGAATATATTTTTATCTTTGGTTATTTTTTACATTTTAAAATTGGAACTTATAAAAGAGCAACATTACTAATTCTGTCTTGGCAGATACCAATTATATCATCTTTAACCTTCTCATATGTAGGCACTTAACAACTCAAATGTATCTCGGAATAACTACACATTGTTTTGTTCTTTTAAACAACTTAAATTAAATTTTCACTATTTCAAATTAAAATATTTACCTACTTTTAATGTTTACTGTTGTCTGTTAGTTAAGGTTAAATTTGAAAACACAATGAAAAATTTCTCAATTAAGTAAAAAAAATAACGATAGCTAACTATCAATTCTATCAAATATAATGTATTATTATTAATATATTGAGAATTTTTGAAAAGAATAACTCTAAGAAGTATACTTATAAGATACTATTATAGTACACCTTAAGGAACATTTAGCTAATGACATTACCGATGTTCTCCTTGCAGGGTATAGATTTCATCAAAATTGTTTTACTAATGGTCATCGAAATTCCATACATATGTGCACGTTAGGACTGAACACTGAACACTACGCAGCACTATTTAGGAGATAGGTGTGGCTTTTAAGTAAATATTCGTGAATTACGATTGTAGAAATAGGGTATTTTGTAAGAGTGGGTATTTTAAATGTAATGTCATCAATATAATATCCAAATACCTAATGTTCTGAATTAATTGCATTATTATGTATGATAATGTTTGATAAAAAATAAAATACCACACATTATAGATTATAATATGATAAACTCCACGGACTAAACTTGCAATACGATACAGTTGTAAATAAATTAAAATTTTATTTTAAAATACAATAATAAATTTTAAACATAAAAAATTCAAATATATGTCACTCAGTAAAAAGTTGAAAATATAATAGGTATGCATAAGTATAATAACACTTACATTATACGCGCATTATAGTGACGTATGAGAATATGAAATCAATATGTTAATTACAAATGTATTTGTTTATTTTAGTCCACAAACGTCATAATTTCCTCCTTCGTATGAATAAAACATATTTTTATAAACACGGAAGATGATTATCGGAAAAATGTAGACGGTGAAAGTAAATATCAGTTAAGTTTGTTAGGTGAACCTACCTTTAAAAGTATTATAATTTACTTTAAATAAATCTCATTTGTTCATATTTTATCCTTGCAAATTATAATTGAAATGTATTAAACATATGTGTCTAGACTGTCTGGCACGGTGGCATTATGAATACGTTAAAAAAAAGGAAATATGGTAAATAAGGCAATATTTATTTATATTGTACGTTTTTTTAATAGGTCAAATTTTGTGCTGAATATCGTTGCACTTAGAAAGTGAAATAAACAGTAATATGGGACTGCATTTTGCACATATTGCCAATGTCATGGTTGTATTTATGCATACCTTTCATAAATACACAATAAGATGGAAAAAGAAATGGGTTGTATATTATATTATATTAGAAACAGTAAATTCATGAGTTCAGCATTCAAAAAAAATATGTTTTTAATGCTAATAATATCTTAAAGATAATATTTTCTATTTAATAAACAAAGAGTTGTTTAATCGACAGATATTGTATCCTTAAACATTTAATCGAATTTAAAAATAATTTACTATCTATGATATAATCTATGATATAATCTTTTTTAAATATTGTAATATAGGTAACTAATAATAAAATAAATAAATTATAAATATAATTTGAATAATTATTAGAAATATTTTCATTAAATTAAAATATTGATTAAATAATTTAGATAGATATAGTGAATACTAGCATAATTTATTCATACTTTATCATAATATAGGTTCTTCTGCAGAAAGCATCGAGAGTATTTGCCTTCCAGAATCATACGTTGATATAATACTGCCTGTCGTTTTTTCAACCTGCAAAATAATTTATGTTTAATACTTAATATTATGGCATTATGAAATCACATAATATATTAGATTATGTACAGTTATATGCAAATTGCAAATAGGTTTAGGACGTTTAGGTATTGGTTTATTATTAATGGAGTATTTTACATTTAATTTGTTTGTCCAATTATTAACTAAAGTATATACATAACAAATTATTATTGAAATTTATTTGATTGAATGATTCAATTTACAAGGGTGAGTATTCAAACTGCACATATTATTGGTCTTTCCTATTATTATTTTTGTGATATAATTTGTTATCCTTTAAGGGTTGCTCTAAAATACCTTCGAATTCGTTCGGAAGACACTATCATAATATTTATATTCCTCTAAAACCCAGCTTAAAAAATAATGTTTGAAAATTGTCCAACGTGGCTCTTTTTTTATTGAAAATACTCTTATTGTTTAAACTCGAATGTTCAAGCTAGGTACTTAAATATTTTATCAAGTAAGATTTACTATAGTCGGTCCGATTCCGATCACTTATCTAAGATAATTTATATACGTAGATTGAGAAAAATATAAGCAAATTGTAAAATTAAAAGCAGCAATTAAAAAGTGATTTTTTAGTATTTCTTGTTTAATAACTACCAAATACCGACTATGATATAAATTACAAATCATAAAAACTGTTGTCGGCGATGACGAACTATATAATGTGTAGGTAGGTACCCATACTACCTTTGAGCGGCAAAACCTTTGAATCGAAGTTCGATCCCGCTGCAGCCCCCTCGCCACCCGCGATCACACCTTCGGAATACACGCGTTGGAGCAATCGGCGTACATCGTCAGCCGTCATCGACACCGCAGCCTCGCCGTCAAGCGGCCGACGTCCGCGGT
Source organism: Acyrthosiphon pisum (assembly GCF_005508785.2). NCBI lineage: Eukaryota > Metazoa > Arthropoda > Insecta > Hemiptera > Aphididae > Acyrthosiphon > Acyrthosiphon pisum. The sequence goes on from NC_042493.1 coordinate 56,578,003, forward strand.
CTACAAAGTCCATGCGTTGAACGTAATACGGCAACAGGCCTATCCTCTGCACAGGGACGGGCCTCCGCCGGCGTATCAGCACGTTCGCCACCGCCGGTTTCTCTCGGTACATCACACGGTTTTCGTAATACGCCGCGGGTTTCACTAGGTACCGATCAACGGTCCTGGTCGACTCCAGCACGGTATCTGCTGCTTCACCGCTGCTCGTGCCGATGAAAGACGGTAGAGCGCACCTTTGATCACGTGGTTCCGCTTGTCTGGGATCCCTGTGAGGGTTGCCTTCCACCGCTGCCGCCGATGGACCCATCCAGACGGCTGCGGTAGTGGCGTTTTCCCCGAGTTCGGAAGTGGCGTTTTCATCGAGTCCGGAAGTGACATTTTCCGCAAGTTCCGCCGCCCCCTCGACCACCAGCAACGCGGCCGACCAGACCGCCATCATCGCGTAAAGAACCGGACGAGACGCGCGGACGGTGCGCGGCATCATCGCGATCGTCGTTCTTACCCTACGATTAATTATATAGCAGCCGATAAAATATAATATATTATGTGGTGAATAAAATATTACTGTTCATAGATGATCTCCTGCTATGAATTACCACGATCACTTGACGACCCAAAGTCGTCACTGCACTACTACTGTAGAAGAAATAAACGATGTAGAGCGTGACGACTATAATCGGTGCTGTGTCTATAAGTTTTTTATTCGTCCTCCGCTTCTTGTTTTGTCTTTTGGCGAAAAATTACCGAATTATCGGCCCCCGACGGAGAAAAAAACTGCTCGCGCCTTTTCGACGCTATTTTCTAATAATAATATTATAAATATTATTATAATATTAAAATATTAGATATATTGTTTCTGCGAATTATCGCGAATTGTATAAACAAAACATTGCGCAATGAGTTTTGTATCTTTTATACAATACAACAATAATAATATTGCTGCAATATAACAGTATAATATTGATCAGTGCTTGTACAATATACTCCATTGGTGACAGAGATAATATGACGTGATATATATTCGAAAAACTATTATTTAGCTGCGCGACACTCTTTTTTACCACCTATTCAATCTCTTATATATTAGTGGTAACCTGCAAGAATTAAAGGATGATTCAGTTACGATATAAAATAATTTAGACCGATATAATTGGAAATGTAGAAAGGATAACATAATTTAAACCTGAAATCATTACGAAGACGTATTTACATACATTTTTTTAAGTATACATATCTGCCCCTGTGCATTATACCTATGCCAATAGTGCATTGTGCATAATGTATATACCAAATATATATGTTACAGCTAAAGTGTTGAATTCCGTTATTTTATGAAATAACTTTGTAGTTCATGAATTACCTACGAATGTTAGTTAAAGTATGCAATAATACATGAAAATTGTACTTTAACTAGTTATTTCATAGAATATCTAGTTATTCTATACAATTTCAGTTTGATATCCGTTAAAGTATAAAATACATTAAAATTTAAAATATATATTAAAATATTTTATTTTACTGAATTATGAACTAATTATAGTCATATTATTTATTTATTTGTACATGTAACTATGTAAGACCAATATGGCATTTAGAGTTGCACAATACCTCATTTTTTCTACAAACACATCGCTTTGTGTCACATTTTTTGGTACAAGTGCACTTAAAAAAACCCTGACCAGTTCCCAGTGACTGCGCAGTTGCCGCAGATTTTAATGTAATACTTGTAATTATAATTTGTAGGTTAGGTATCAAATAAATAAAAATAAAAAATAAAAAATAACTTGTATTATTAAAATTTTTCTTACTATCATTGCATCCCAGTTGATAAAACCCATCGTCAGTTAATTTTAAAACAACTGCAATAATTTAACGAAGATCACCCCTTCCTCTATCAACATCGGGAATTTTGATACGCACTGTAGAACCAATATTAGCAACCGTAAGTTTAGTATTTGATAAATCTTTCATTCTATTTGCCTGTTTTTCCAAATTTTCTTTAGCTTTTTTCCTCTCCTTAAAACATTTAATTATTTTTATAATTACAATATTAAAGCTAATTTAGCTAAGCTAAACGATATAATTGACCTACCGTAGCAATATTTCAATGAAACTATATCTTTTTCTGTGTCAACTGTTGGTCGATCTACGTCAGTTAGAACTATATTTATTTATCATGATATTTTGTCATTTACAATTTTACACTTTAACGAAGTGATGCCAGGGAATGTATAAAATAACTACCTACCTAGGTATTTCATAAACTAACTGATTCAACACTTTAACTGTAACATATACATACATATTTGACTTAAAATCTTTAATAATAGTTAATGCATTGTTACAAAACGCTCAGATTTCTTGTTCACGCAGTATACCTACTATGTAAATAAATTTCTAATATCAATTGTATTATTTTTCTTTTATAGATTTCTTTAGACTTTTACTCGAATGGCATTCAAAATTTGGAGACACGTATCAATTATGGATTGGTCTTCGACCATTCATAGCAATGGCTAATGCTGATCATATTCAGGTAATTGATAAATTATTTATTTTAATACGAACATTTTTTATTAAGTTAATGGATAGAAATCTTTTAAATGAATACAATAATTATCAGTCAGGCAGGTGTATAGAATAATATTTATCAGATTAATTATGTAATAAAAATTACAATTAGCCGTGAATTACGGTATTGGTACAACGGTACCTATATATTTAAATTGTATCGAACAATATAACTATGTTGTTTATTTTAATTTTTAAATCATGATTTAAATTTGTAAACTATATAATAATAGGTTACGAAGAAAAATAAATAAATCATATCAATTTCAGTAAATGATTTCTATAATGTATTTTATGTTGACTATGATACCGAATATTGTAAACATTATATTGTTATCTGTAAATTGAATAAATAGACATTATTTATAAAAATTGTAATACTCAATAAATTGTCTGTACATTTAATGAGCTGACATTGCTTATTAAAATATAATTGATACATATTGTTTGTACATCAGTGATCTACTTGGAGAAATAAGAGGAGGACTCTAAGAAAATTAGCGACTTTTGAATTTATCGAACTCAGCCTAGGGGGGCAAAGCACTTACGTACCCCAATCATTAATCCTCAAACAAATAATATTACAATATTTGAGTACCTATTTATTAGTTATATAATTAATGACTAAGTACTATTACAAGTGATTAAAATAAATATTTTTTAACAATACTAATTTATTCACATTCAAAATAGTTTGAATTAATTAAATGTATAATAATTCATTAATTCATTAAATTGTAATTGAATATTTTATTCAAAATGATTTTGCGAAATAAAAATCACTAGGTAATATAATATTATAGGTATGCTAATAAAATATTTAAAGAACGTTCCACTCTAATTAGTATTTTGTAAGGGGGTGCTCAAAATATCTAAAAAAAAAATAGAGTAGCCTCGCCACCCAGCTACCATTCCAAATTCGAGCATTTACTAATAAATATAATGAAAAATCTCAAATATAAGCTACACAACACTATATAATTAAAAATTAAAAATATAGGTTGCATATGTACCACATATACCGAATATAATTATAGGTGTTAAAATGTAAGAGTTAAGAATTTGAATTTAATATTAATTTGCGTATGATGAATAACAATTATATTGTTATTTAGGGTTGAATGGACGAAAACCGGCCAGTGGCTAATATTAATATTAATATCTAAAAAGCTGTTACATTTTGAGGTATTTCTAATAACACTTTGGTTTAAAAAATAATGTTATTGCAGTATAATATATACAACGTCACATGATTATCATAATATAATTTTTACCAGCAAAATGCGTTATAATTTCTTATCAGATTTTCCTACAAGAAAAATTTTAAATTTCAACAACATTATAAAATAAATATTTTTACGGTAGTTTTACTTGTTTATGCGTATTACAACCCAAAATACATAAAACATTTTTTTTGTGTTCAAACTACGTACCTATATTAACAAAATTAAGATATTTTTAAAAACATAATTACAAGAAGGGCAATCCCAAACAAAATTATGATGTAGTAACGGTCATTTTGGTTTGAAAAAACAACATTTCTTATTATTAAAAACATGGAACTATATTAATAAATCACAATATCTCGCATGATAAAAATGCTTCGATTCTCAATGGAACTATCAAATTAATTTAATACTATCATTATTTACAGAGATATCAGTCACCCCTATATATTTATGGACAGTTCTCTTGTTAAGTAATAATTACATATATAACCTAAATAGTATTATTCAATCATTTCGATTTCGCATTTGAATACTATACGTCTGTATCAACAAAACAATATAAATTTAGTTGTACTATTATTGTATTTACAGGTATCTATCTGTTGTCAACTTATTTGGTACGTAATGTTTCATTGTTTTTAGGTCATGTACAATTGCACGTGCCTATCGGAAAAAAACTACACACTTATAGTAATTGCTGTGCTTATGGTAGAATTTTGTCAACGACCTTCCTTGTTTTATACTTGTTTTAATTGAGCTTATCATTAGGTTCTATACTTTTGTGCTTATAGCACTACTTTATATATTTACTCTACACGTGGCGTGAAAATACTATAATCTTCTTGTAAAAGTTATGTGTATATATTATAATATACAAAAAAAAAATGTTTCATTTATGTTTACTATTGATTATTTAAATTCATACATTTCACAAGTACTTCTTCGTGTAAATTTGAAAATATTCTATTGAAGTAATGTAGCATACTCAGTTATCTAGCATTAAAATAAGAAAATATTATGTTATTGCCTATTATGGTTTGTTATATTATGCACATATCTTTTTTATGGTAGTTAAAACATTTTTGTTAAGTTGTCACTAGTCAGTTTTTAAATTAAAGGTATGAATAACTTATAAATGTCACAAAAATGCAATTAAAAAACAAGAAACTGTATTTTTGGTGGTTAAGTGCCTATAATATATTGTACGAGTATAGGTATATTAGGTATCTATTCAAAAGATAATTTTTCTAACTACCTATATCAAGTATCATTGTGCAAATTAGGTAATACTTAAAGCACTGGTAAATTCAATTTAGGTACTTTTATTTTTTAATAATTAGGTAGTACAAAAAAATTAGTGAACTGTTGTGATCAGTGTATAGTAAATAGTAATCTTGAGTTAATTAATAGGTGCCTAAAAAAAGTTTAAGTGTTAGTGATTACTGTTTACCTACTATATAATAACAATAAGTCTTTTATACCTATATTACTGTAAAAAGAAAATGTATCAACTTATAGGCATTATGCTCATGTTTGGGTAAATTTACACAAAATATTGAAGAAGACTTTAATTTTTAAACATTGTAATTGTCAATCAAACCTGGTTGAAAGTGCCACACTAATTACGAATGATGTACATTTTTAACATACATTTGTCTTGTAAAAAAATATAGTATGTCTATATGTTTATGTTTATAATAAATCAATGTAATTATGTAAGTCAAGTTTTAATTTTAAATTTTTATTTCAGCAAATTTTGAAGTCAACCGTTCATATTGACAAGAATTTAGAGTATAATCTACTACTTCCGTTTATCGGTACAGGACTAGTGACCAGCTCAGGTAAAAAATAGTTTTAAAAAAAACAATATAGGTACCTACACACAAAAATTACCTAGTTGTAATTTGTACGTACTTTGTTGATTATTCATATAAGATAGAAAAACCGGTAAAAAAATTAACTATAAATTTAATATTTAGATTTTTTATTGAAATTTACAATATAGCGATATCAATTAATATTGTTATGTACCTACCAATATAGGTATACAAATAATTGCTTTCAATATAAAACATATTTTTGAAAAAGAAACTAGTACTTATATTATTTTACATTGCTAATAATCTTATATAATTTATTCATATTTATAGAATTATATAATACAATTACGAAGCATAGCTCGTACATTTCATTTCATATAAAGTTCACACTAATGAATTAATGAATTCATCAAATCAAATAACTACGTAACTTTATAGCTTTCATGATACACATATCAAACACTGTTACCATGACCTAAACTACGAACCACGATGACAATTGATAATGGATATTATTATCATAAATAATACTTAAAAGAGACGCAGTCAGCGTATTACACTTTTATTACGATCTGTTATACGCATATGTTAGATACTAATAGGTATGAAGTATTATATATTTAAAGTAGGAAGTTTGATTACATTCTTATAATTAAAGTTTAAAGGTACAATACCCAGAATTACAGGGTAATACCTACCTGTCCGGGAAAAATGTATTATAATGAATTTCCCTAAAACACCGGGCAAAGTTTAGGTACATATAGAGCACGGTATCACATTGCCAAGTCAATTAGTCCACTGTATTATACTATTGTATATTTAATGTAGGTATTTAAATAATTATACTAATTATTTCAGCTCTAGTGCAAACTTTTTATACTGTGCAGTTTACTTTTGATATAGACTTACAATGACTCGTATTTCTATATAGTGAATTTTCCTTAAATTATGAACCGTATTAACATCCTTCCATACCTATCTATTTTCAATTAGTCATTAGGTAGTATCGTAAATTTAGAATTTCTGGCTGTTTGGTGAAGAGTCAATTGATAAAGCCTAATAACTAATAAGTCATTACAAATTAACAAAATATGAACAATTTCTCACGAGTAAGACTTAATATGTCGTTAACACCTTAATTAAATGATATACCTATGTTGTACTATGCCCTGATCAAAAAATTTAAAGCTAAAATAGTTTTATTTATTTATTTATTTAAGTTTTAAACGGTCCAGACATAAATTAGATAATAATTATAATCGTTAGTAAATATTAAGTCACCAAGTAAAATAAAGGTAATATAAAAACTTTTTTATATATGTTATGATATAGATACCTAGGTAATATTATTTCTTTAATTAATATTATGAAAAATTAATATTTAACTATTATATCATATTATTAGGTATAATATGCAAAATTCCCATTACTCTATACTTATTAGGTACATTGATAATAGATTTTATTAGCTAGACACTTTTCAAAAAATTTACTAGAAAACTCAAACAAAATATTATTGTATCGACTTATTTTATTTATTAACTATCACCTACTGCATTTACATAAACTATCAACTAATTCACGGCCAATGTCGGATTACTTTGCTGTGTTATAAGATTTAATGTGTTCTAATTAATGATTATATCATTTTTGATTACTACTCTTAAAATTATGATTGTAACAACAACTGAAGCACTAATAACTTCAGACAACAATAAAAGTACGGAGTAGGCCAGAAGATGTAAAGTGCATGTAACGTGTCCTTGACCCGCTGCAAGTATGTCTCCGTTAGACATGGTTTAGCAATGTCTGCTGTTTGCTACTCAAGGTCAAACACTACCACAACAATACACTTATACAACAGTATCAATTTTATCATAACACAAAGTATAGTGAGCTTCCATGTCCCAGAAGGCCAGAATATAGACTTTTTTGAACAAGATGAGCTCATCGCGGACCTATAGCTTAAAATGTCAATTGGTATATCCATTAAGAATTACTATGTGCCAGTAGCGCTAATTGAGAGTAATGATAAAATAAAATGAAAGCTTTAAATTAATTATTCATGTTTATTAATATTAAAAGTTGTTTAAAAATAAGACTGAAATTTGTGAAAACTTTCAAGATTTAATCGATTTGAGATATCTACTAGGTACTTTTGATTTCATGAAAATATTTCAATTTTTTTTCATTTTTTAAATATTAGAAATTTTAGTACAATAACTCGACTCTCAAAACTTAAATTTTTTTCTTGTCATTTAAAAATTCATATACCTACCTACACAATTTTATGCAACTTGAATTAATTTTTATCTCCCTTGAAAATCGAGTTATCAAATTTCGACTGTAATTGACTTAATAATAAAAATGAAAAAATAAAAAATAATAATATAATAATATTTCTGTTTTGTAAAAAAATCAGACACCAGTTTATTTATGTGCATAAATATGATAAAACGTATGATGTTATTCAAAATAATAAAAATATTATCATTGTATATTGTTAAACTCAGGATCGAAATGGCATACAAGAAGGAAGTTATTGTCACCAACATTTCATCAAAATATTCTCGAGGGATTCTTACCATTAATAGAAAAACAGATGAAAACCTTAGTAAAGGTGTTAAGAAAAGAGGTCAATAACGTTAATGGATTCGATATAAAGCCCTACGCAAAATTGGCTGCACTAGATACAATCGGCAACACAGCCATGGGATGTGAGATAAACTCACAGGAGAATTCCCAACTGGATTATGTTAAAGCTCTGGACGAGTGAGTAGAATTTTAAGTACATACCAAGATTAATATAAAATGTATTGCATCGAAAATTATATAATAGGGGTATACCGG
>NC_042493.1:56591350-56599216 GCF_005508785.2 Acyrthosiphon pisum
TCAAATTAAATTTATATGAGCGTTTGTAATTCATATTTGTACAACATTTGTTATTCACTCAATTTCTTTCGTAAGTGAATTTATTATTTTGTAGTAATTAAAAAACGGGTGAATATAGAAACGTGAAAAATGTCAGTGAATGTCTATATTAGCATTTTCTATATACGATAATATTTTGAAAATAATTTGACTCTTATTGAGAATGTTTACGTACATTGTCAGTTTTCAAATTTTTTAGTTTTTCATCTTATAAATATCAATAGATTTTTATTTGTTTGGGCAAAAAGTGTAAAATTTTAACACAAGGCTCTTGATATATTGTTACAATAGTAATTGAAAATTATTAAAAATACATAGTTACATTTTTTTTTTTAGATAGCAATTTCACCCGGTATACAACTATCTGAACAGTGAACTGTGATGAGAAATTGAAAACACGAAATAAAAAATAATTTAAACAGCAACTTTTAGTTTCCAACCCTTAAACTAGCATTCATGTATAAAACATTTGTATTTATAATTTATCAAAACTATAATAATAATAACGAGTTATCAAAAAATAACTATTTTCAAATGTATAATTAATATTTCAATATTTAATTTCAGGCTTACTGCAATCATGCAGAAACGGTTTATAACACCATGGTTGAAACCAAATTTACTATTCAACTTAACATCTCTTAGTAAAAGACAAAAGGCGTGTATAGACGTTATACATACATTTACAAGAAAGGTAATACCATTGATATTAGCTATTATCCGCAGTATGATAATAAATTATAAATTAGTACTTACCCACAATAGGTACGTTTTTGTATTATATATCAGCATATATTGTAAAATTGTTACAGGTTATAAAAGAGAGGAAAGACAATTTTAAACTATTCAACAATCAGACGTCAGATGCGAATAAAAATGAAATTCACTATGGTAAAAATTGTACTGTGATACGTGTTGATAGCATTGTAATAATTTTATTTCATCCTTAGAAAAAAAACCTAATAGAGCATTATTAGATTTATTGATAGAAGTGTCCGAAGATGGAAAAGTATTAAGTGATGAGGATATTCAAGAAGAAGTTGACACTTTCATGTTTGCGGTAAGCATATACCATTTTAAACAAAAATATGCAAAAATTAAAAAACTGAACTTGATTTATGACATAATATTAATTTTATATTTTTTAATAATATTGTTTTTTTTTTTTTTTATCAGGGAGTTGATACAACTTCTGTCACTTTGTCTTGGGTTATGTATGTCTTGGGTAAACATCCACATGTACAAGATAAAATAGTGGAAGAATTAAACCAAAAAATTCCGAATTTCGGTGATGGGAACTTAACACTTAATATTTTAAGCAGTCTTGACTATTTGGGGAGAACAATCAAAGAAGTGCTACGCCTATATCCATCCGTTCCATTTATTGGTAGACAAATTTACCAGCCACTCACAATTGGTAATGAAATAATAAATATATAATTATTTTAAAACTTTAAATGTTTAAATACTATTTAGTTACCCATAAAAAGACTAATATACTTAGAAAAATAAGTATTTTTTATTTTTTATTTAAAGGATAAAGGCTTCTTTTAGCGAAGGTTGAAAAAAAGCCTATCAATATTTTACATAGTACTGATGTTTCTGAAAACTAGGTATTACATTTAAAAGATAATTATGACTTTACATTTTTGTATTTGCATTTTACAGTTTTTTTAACAATATTAGTAATATTTAAAAATTCGAGTATTTTTATTTTTATTCGAAATTGTTTCTAATTTCGAAAATGAGTAGTCATATATATACCAATAACCAGTTTTCAAAATGAGTAAAAAAAAATATTAGCCCTTAATTAACTATAGGTAGTCAATATACAATGTATTAATGTGTTCATTAATGTTATATGTACGTCTGATACTATAATTTTACAACTACATCTTAAAATACAATAGGTAACTGAAATAATATTTAAAGAACAAATTATGTGCAACATGATCTTAGCATAAATCACTAGTCAGTTATTCATTAAAAAACAACTCCTTTCAAACTTGATTTTTTAAAGCGATAGTAATTGTTATCATAAGCAGTTGAATATGATCATATATAGTCAGTCCAAACTGCGTAGAAAGCCCATTTTTTCCGTATAAATATTTAACTGTTACGAGGTACTAATATTTTCATTGTAAATAAATGTTTGCAGGTGATCATACTATTTTGCCGGGGACGTCAATTTTCATAAACGTGTTTGCTTTACACAGAAATGAAAAACATTTTGAGAACCCGGAAAAGTTTGATCCCGATAGATTTTTAAAGGAAAAAAAAAATGATCGACATCGCTTTGCCTTCGTACCATTTAGTGCAGGATCGAGGAACTGTATTGGTAAATAGAGAAACATTTAAACCTAAGTTATATATTTTTATTTCAATGATAAAAAGTAAACAGGGCTTTAATATATTTGTGTAGAAATCTATGAATTACCCATAAAAAAAATTGTCGTATTCTTATTCGCGATTCTTTGAAATAAAACTTCTTTCTTGAGGTGTGGGTGGAAAAAAATCGTAACGAAAAATGAAACGACACGTTTGTTTATTTATTTATTTTACAAGTCATGCACGGCGGCGGAGGCAGCGTGCACGTTTATTTTTATGGTATTTATTTTTCTCACTCTCTCCCTAATTCACTTATAATTTCACGGGCCACAACACTTATGAAAGAAGTTTTACTTCCCCTGAGTGTAATGGTAGGCTCACACACTCTCTTTTTTTTTTTTAAATCGAAGTAGACCCGATTCTTATGAAAATCGTTATCTATTCCCCAATTTGCGTGTTGGACACATTTTTAAAATACTTCCTATATTTTTTATTTTTTTCAATATATATATATTTTCCAAACATGAATAAATTATTTTTCTTCTTGTTTAAATTGTTATATTATTAATATTATTTTGATAGTTGTGTTTATTGGTATAATAATACAATATGATCAATGTAGTCTGATTTACACAGCTACACATATTTATAATTTTTTAAAATATATTTTTTATTTCAAGAAATTCGGAACTTTGAAAATAATTATAAGCGGGGTCATATTTACTTAAGTTTAATTCACTAATTAATTTTTACAAGTTGACTGTTTAAGTAATTTTTTTACTAAATTGTATAATATATTCTTATGAGTTATGACTTTTAATGAACAAAAATAAATCAAAATTATATGATAATAAACGGTTTGGCAGTAAATTTAATCAAGTAAAAAAGATTACCTGTCATAGATGAAAATTATTCAAAACCATAAGTACATTTTATACAGCAATAATATACTATTACATATATTATTATAAGTACAAGTATATATATTACAATGTGACGTAATTGCAGAGATCGTAAAAAAAAATAAAATATAATATGTCCATTATGCGAATCCAGTCATTGCTAAAAAAAAATAGGTATGCCACTGGGACTGTATATTATTTTGTGCCATTCATTATATTAATTGTAAAAAGATTTTTTGTATTAGACGCTCAGAAATAAGATTTGCTGACTTCATACCTACATACTTTGTTTTAGTCAATCGCAATAATATGGCACAATACGTTTCAGACATTTTAGACTTATCATAAAATTGAAAAACATTGTCATTCGTTATTCATATCTTGTGGGCAATCAATCGCTTTTGATAATTTATACCGAAAACTAGCATCACTATTATATGCTATCATTTTACCTTGCGCAATTACGAAATCGTTTGTTTATTTTCTTAGGACTTGGAACAATATTCGAATTTAGACAATTAGCCAATTTAAAAAATCCATCTTCTACTACTGTACTACTATACTACACTATACTGTATGATAATATATGTATATAAGTTAGTAGTTAAAACTGCACTAGAATCTATGACATATATTTATAAATATGTATTTAATATAAATTATTTTATTTTTTATTTCTTGTGGCCATTGTTATTATTATGTTACACATAGGTTATAGGTACGAGTTGGTGGTTATAATACTTGGAGTTATAATTCCAAATATTTTTTCCAAGTATTGATTCCTTTGAATTTATTAATTTTTTTCATGTATATAACATATCTATTTATTTTCGTCGTCCATAACACTCTATATTAATCTGATTAAAAATAAAAATACAGCTAAATTATATGGTATTTATCAGTTTGTTGTCTTCTTTTGGTATGTCACAAATATTCGAACTATTTTTTATATTCTGAGTAAATTAAAGTTTTTTTTAAAATGATTTTAATATTTATTATAAATAATATTAGAAAATATTTTGTCGGAGCATACTAGTCGACACAATCAAACTATATTCATCAAATAATACGAAACAAAATAATTAATAATCCAGTATGTAGCTATATCGTATTTCAATGACTTGTTATAGGACAAAAGTTCGCAATGATCGTTCTCAAAATAGCTGTTGCCACAGTTATAAAAACATACAGGGTGAAGTCAATAGACCCAGAAGAAAAGTTGGGGCTTGTTGGGGAAATCGTATTGAACGCACTAAACGGAATCCACGTGACACTTGAAGAACGGACGTAGGCCTATAAAAGTACCTACTTACTGACTTAAATACATACATTCATATTGTATTGACTATTTCCATTGCATTATATAAAATTGTATTAAGTATTACGTTTTTAATTATATTCGTATTATTATTTAAGTTTTTATGCATTGGATACTTTTTTTTTTCATTATCATTATTAATTATATAGGTTAATATAACTTTTAACTTAATTTTTTCCATACCTATTATTATATTATTATTAGATTTACATTTTGAAATAGTATTCATTTTATTATAATATGTACTATATAATGTTTTATAATAATAATAATAATAATATACATTTTCTTTTATACATAAACCCTGTTAAATTATTTATTAAATTACACGGGTGCAATTCATTTTTGCACAAGCATACCGCCAAATTTTATTAAAACAAATACTTCTATAAGTCACCTTGGCATGCTACGGTATAGGTATATTCATCATTATTCATTATTATTATTATTAAATATTAATTTGTAAACTTAAATTTATATTATTCTCGAGAGTTAATAACAGGTTACTGGTTAGCAGTTTTTACACATGATTATAATATACATATCAATAAAGATAGTATTAACATTAAAGAATTAATTCTTGTAAATTGTTATTGTGTTTCATACATTTTAAATATTTGGGAGGGCCGGTACCTCAATTATAATTATTCACACACTTGTTAAATTTAAATTATTTATTTATTCATGATTATTATTGATGATTCTTTCTGGTAAAAAAAAAACGAGTAATCAATTTTTATACTGTCTACAATTTTAAAACAAAAATATTAATATTTCAATAAATAGGTATAAATATAATAGATCATCGTTTTCTAAAATTGGTAATGTATATGTACAATTGGGTGTACATCAATATTATTTTACATGCTTGGTTACCTACATATTTTGATATTAAGCTATAAATTAAAATTAACCAAATCATAGCCACCTTAATCATATAAAATACTTTTGTCAAATTGTGTATAGACTATAAGTATTGACTAAAATAAAATATAATGAACATCTTTAATCATCTTATAGATTAAGGAAATTTAGATTTTATGTTAAATTTAAGCAACGAAAAGTTGTATGTGTATTATTATACCAGTTAGAAGGCTTGTCTTATAGTGCTAAAGGGATTTGCGTTGCTCAAAGTTCAATGAAAATACACCTACTAAGAAAATACTATTTTTTAGAAGCAACTTGTAAACAACAATCATGAGAATTTAATTAAATTTGGATTCTGTTAGGAGTGATGAATGTATTGGTTTAACACTGTTGTTTTTTTTGTGTGCCTGACATTCCGACTTTACCTTAGCAGTAAAATTTCTTCAAACTTTTGTATTGAGGATTGTTTCTGGAAAAAAAAAATATAAATATAAATACATGTAAAACAAATAAGCTAATATAAATACGCCAAACCAGTTTTTGACAAAATCGATTTTTTTTGTAGTAACTCGTAATTAAAAACTAAATAACCGTAGAGACTTGACGTTATGTTGTCACCAATAAATTATATCAGCATTTTATTACAACTATTTTGGCTCTTTTTATGTTATTTATAAATATTTAATGGGTATTTTCTACTTTTTTTTAGTTATTTTTTCACTTGACATTGATAAAATTGATTTTGTCCAGGTCAAAAAAAGCGAGTTTTACGGTGAAAAAATATTAACACACGACATACCAACGTTTCGGCTTAATGATTCCTATGCTAATACAGTTAATTACCATCATGATAATATTATCTATCACGATTGCAACCATTGAGTTTATATTTTTATACAATCGTGTTGAATCAGCGCACATGAAAAATTAAACTCAACAACGTAAACGAATTTATGAAAAGGTATTAAACCATGATTTCAGACTATGAGCACATCTTGTGCAATTTTTAGAGAACAATATTTCTGAAAAAACCTCATCGGAATTAGTACTATTTTAAATAATATACTGCTCGTTATAATAAAAGCATTTTATATTTATATTTTTAGCATTTTACATTCTTTGTATTATATTTTTTATATAACAAATATTTTAGTAACTCATATTTAAAAAAAATACCTATGTAAATGTCTCGTAAACATTTTTCTCTATAATCTACATAATACCTAATAAATTGTTTTTTCTTCGTATATTGCGAAAGTATAAAGTATTATTCTCTAACGATAAGATACTTCTCAGACCAATTCTTACGCGTCACGTAATATTTAGAAAATAAACCTTTTTTTCAAAAGAAATTGAAGGAATATATTTATTTTTATATTCCAAATATGTACATAATAATACCATTAATAATTTAATATCAATAATCAATACCTACCTAATATATGATATAATATTGTAATACTGCAATGATATAATATACGCGATGTTTTTTGCAAAAATTAAATCAACCGCCGTCGCGGTCGTAACTATAATAGAAAAATAAATGACTCATTTATAGTAAAATTAGTAAAATTAATAAACTATAAAAATATATCATTTTTAGAAAAGGTCAATAGAGGCTGAACACAGTCTCCGTTCAGAATCGTATTTCATGTGCAATGATTTATCGTCGAATTCAAATTTAATTTAATTCCTTTACACTATTGTAGACTACAGTGACCTACATAATATTATGATGATTGACGAAGTACACTCGAAACCTATTACACAGCACATGCAACCTCCAACAGCACGGTGATTACCCTTGGTCGTAAATCGTGGATTTAACTGTTGGGTGTTTGGCTGAATTAATTTAGAGTTTTTTATTGAGAATAAAATATTTAATATATTTACCATATATTATGGTTTCATTGTGTAATTTTTATTAAAATTGATAACATTTTCAGCATCATAAAACGAAAATATATTATTACCCACCTACTTTTTTTTTTTTATTAATAAACCCGCGGCAACTTAAACCATTGTGAGGTTTTTACTGTGTCGGAGGGTACTGTCAGTGACGGATTCTGAATTTTAACTGGCCCGTGAGAATTTCATTTCACCGGCCCAAAACACCATTAATGCAAACAATTTAGTGGAAATATAGTAAAATTAAAAATAATAATCATTGATACCAGATATGGCATAGGTTTTTGAAAATAATTAAAAGAAATATCTAACAAATTATTTTTTTCAACATCTTCAACCATAGCAATATTTTTGTCATCATTAACATCAGCATTATAAAACGTAGTATCACATTCATCACTCTATAATAGTTAAAATAATTTAGAACTTATTTTTATTTAGAAATTATTAGGTAGCCTGGGTAGGTACCTAGTTTAATATATATGCAATGGTTTAGCATTTTTT
>NC_042493.1:56599370-56612033 GCF_005508785.2 Acyrthosiphon pisum
TATAGTGTTTACTCATAGATAATAATGCAAATTATATTTTTATCAAAAATTAATATTTTAAAAATAAAAAGAACAAATTTAAGTATAAAATAAATTGTAAAAATCAGTTTTAGGATGATAGGCCCGTATAGTCATAACCGGGCTCCGGCCCACCGGGAAACTTCCCGGCCTCCCGGTGGCACAATCCGCCATACAATAGGTACAATAGGTTTTAAACACGTACACACAGTTTGACAGATTTTTTGGCCGCAGCCATTTTTCTCCAAAAACGAGATACCGTTTATCGTTACAGAATACAGAATTAAAACGTTATCCAAGTTTTGCGTTTATCGTTATTCAGAACTAAAACGTTACCTATACAAGTTTTGCGTTTATCGTTATATTTAAAATGGTGTTAATACCTATAAAATTTAAAAATAATAACTAATTCGGGTAATTAATGGCCCTATTTTTCATTTAATGATATTTTATAAATTACGTTTTGCGTTATGTTTTGTTTAATGATATATAATACATTTTGTTAATAGTTATGTTATGTTTTGCGGTATTTAATTATTTTTGATTATCTTTTCCCGTTATAATTATGTTTACAAATTTCAATCGTTTTTTTGTCAAATATAACGTTATTATAACGTTTGCAAGTCCTGAATTCTTTATATTATTCCTTACTCTATCTATATATAATACGGAACGTAATATTACAACATAATATTGGAGGAAAATAATGTTTACAAAACATAATTACAGTCTAAAATAATGTAGAAGAAAATGAAGACCAAACTTTTTTTTTTTGTGGAAGAAAATTGACAGTGGAGGAAAACGGTATCTCGTTATTGGAGGAAAATAGAACCGCCCGATTTTTTAGTGGGCACCCGTAGGTATCTGACCGGTAGGGGAGTTGTGGTACTTCTCTCCAGACACCGTAACTTGTCCGAAGAAAAATGCCGCCCACGGCCGAGGTTTTGAACCGGCGTCGGTGCGCGTTGCAGCCGACGCCTTAGTCCGCTCGGCCAATCCGTCTCCCATTACCTATGAATGATAGTATATAATAACCTATTGTTGTTGAAATGTGTTTGAAACCAGGTTATTCTTGCATCGATAATATAATATCACTCAAAGTCTAAACTGTAAATTATTAAATGCTTGATGTAGGTATTGTATGTTATGTATAGGTATAGTACCTATTTACTATTTTCCTTGTAATTTGTATTGTACTCTTAAATATGATAATAGTAGGCATTAATATATGTGAATATGAGACGAAATCCGATAAATACATACTACGGAAATGTAAATAATTATATAAACACGATTCTACTATTATTCAGACATGTATCGATAAATTAATGTATTTAAAATAATTTTTTGTTTTTTTTGCTCACGCTCTTTCTAAGAACGTGTTTATTTATAATTATGTGTCAGAAAGGGTCTTTTAAAAGAAGATTGTTCAGTTGGTAATTTTGTAACATACCTACTTACCTGTTTTTTTCTACTAAGGATCGTATTGATAAATATAAAAAACGGCCTCTGATTATGCTAATCATCACGATTCACGAGCAATGGGTATATTGTGATAATCATTCATCATTAAATTAATTTATATATAATATGTGATGTACCTTTATGAAACATCAAATTGAGTAATTTATTGTAAGTGAAATTTCAAAATTGAATTTATTTTTGTATATATTAACTAAATAGGTATATCGACTGAACAAACATATTCATATAGAAAATATTAAACACCTAAGTATAGGTACTGGGTACCTATTAATGGATAAAACAGATACCTACAGTAGTTTGAAATGTATAAAATAAGAACACACTTTTGCATATTTTTACATTTTGTTTTATTCATTATTATTAATTATCAGTCACGTCTTATTAATATAAGAATGTCATTTTGTAACGAAATTGAAATACTATAAATCTGAGAAAACTTAAAATGCCTACTTTTATGTTATTGCTTATCATTGCAATTCGCAATATTAATAGATTGATGCGTTAAGAATTTAATAAATAGCTGTGAAATATAATATTATATAGGTACATACAAATTTACTATCCATGTAAATTGCTGACATTTAACATATTAACTATATTATGTTTACGCATGAATGTATGGTACAGCAAACGACAATGATCGGGAGCTCAGATAAAATATTTAAGTATTAAAATAATTCTATCATTTTGAAAATACAAACAACAGGCAATTTAATCTTCATTAAATTCGATAACGGTAGTACTTGTTTTGTGTGGGCATGTTTGATATACCTATAATGTATGTACCGATGTAAAAAATATGATACTAATGTAACTATAATAACCACTCGTATATCTATGTTATTATCCATGTATTTTAGTGTAAAATAGCAGACGTAAAATACGTGATGAAATGTGCATTTCGTTGCAAGATTAGGCATCATTCTCTATAGGTAGGTATATTATAATATAAAGGTATATCTATATCCATATTTTCTTATGTGTTATATTATTTTAATATTTATACATTTAGTATAAAAACAAAAGTTACTTTGTTATCTTTCATTGGGTTTGTGAAGTCTATGAAATGTAACTATTTCAATAGGTACACAGATATACTTTTATAATTATTATTTATTGGGCTAATATCGATGAGTGTAAGTAAAATCAGCTTAAGTCTTAAGTTATAAGGTAAAAGTAGAAATTGGTATAAGATGAATACAAATTATGACCAAAATTCACAAAAAATCCAGTGTTAACTCACATATTTTGGCGACTGTCATTGATTTGGTGGCCAGCAGATGTGATAGAATGCATATGGAATCATGGACAAATTTTTAGAACCTAATGTACTAATATTAATAAAGCTGTAAGTGAGTAACGCTTTATTGTGCATTAGGTGTCTAGAGAACTATCTGTAAAATATAACTGTGTTTATATATTTTTTTAGATTATTCGGTTCTAGAACAAACTGTTTATAAGAATACTTTTTCAATCCTTAACTTTATAAACTGAACGTATTTTTATAATTATAAACTACAAAATAATTTAAACATTTTCGAGATTTAAATACTTGTAAAAAATCCTGCCTATGGATCTTTAATATTTCTCAACTGCTATAGGTAGTAAAAAATTATCAGGAACCATGTATTACATTTTAAAGTATTTCGACCCATTAAAAACATTTTATTAACATTTATAAAATAAAAAAACTAAAAAAATTTAAGTTTAAAATGTCTATAAATAACTTAAAACAAGTCAAAATATTTTGAAATTTTTTCATGTATAGAAATTACATAATTTTAAGTACCTTAATTTACAGATGAATATCCATGTTTAACTTCAAATGCTCATAAAAAAATTATTTGACTTCCAGGTAAGCTTTTTTGCTTTTGAATGTAGAAAAACTTATGTGGAACCATAAATTTCAGATTCAAAATAACTTGCAAATTTTCGCGGCTTTGATGAATTTTGTCTAACTTCAGACGCTCATAAAAAGTTATAGTGCATTTTCGCTAACTTTTTTTTTATTTCCACTAACAACAACTTATAAGGAACCTTGTATTACATATTTACATTTTCAAGTTTTTTGACAAAGCAAAAATTTTATTCGACAATTATTTGAAAATGTGTTGTTACCAATATAAAAATTCGGTCACAATTTCATGTACCTACGGTTATTTTTTTTTTTAGAGTTTCACAAAAAAAAATCGATTTTTTTAATAATTGGTTTTGTGTAAAATTTCCTAAATGTTGTTTTAAGTTTATACCTATTCAATATTATTAAAATAGGGCTTTATCATCCCCTACCCCAAATCTCAAACGCAATTTGCGACCATGGCCGACACTGTGTACACGGTTTGCATCATAAAAGTTAATATTAATTATAGTATCACCACGAGGACTCCCGGGTTTGATGCCTTGCGGCTACAACCGCGGACCTCACATTAACGCTGTGTGCTAGTCAAGAGCCGCGGAGGTTCACCCGTTTGGGGGCGCCGAGACGCACACGCCCGGGTGGGTCGTCATAACGACCATCAGCACCAGGACTGTCACCGCGTATCACGGACATAGGTCGAGAGTCACCAAATGTCCACCAGGTCCGGTTGTGAGCTATCAACTCACGTTCTGTTTTTGGTTACAGACAACCTCCGTCGCGTATCTCCAATGGTAGATCAATTGGACGCCCAGGAGGAACTAGAAGCTCACACTCCCTTGACGAGAAGTCCGTTCACCAGAAGCCTTCCCCTGCCAGCGAGGTTAGGTTACTCTACCAACGTAGAGGGAGTGTCACTCATGTACGACGCCAACAGTGACCCGACTGTGTCTGACTCCAATAAACCGTCAAATGTTGGACGTGGTTCGACGGTCACCCATGCCTACCGAATTCGTGACTCTAACGAGACGTGCCATCAGAAGCTGGCCCGAATAGATTTGGCTGACACTGAGACGCACGGCTGCGGGACGGAGTAAACCCTGACGCCCGTGTCCTCGACGCGTGTCGAGAACACCATCCGTAGCCCCACCCGAAGGGTATCTCGTCCGAACCTACGGTTCATTTAATCGTAGTTGTCCACGAGGTGGTATTAGTTATTCCCACCTGCCCCGCATAGCGTGGGAACTGGGGTTCCACTATCCGCACCCCGTGGACGCATTCTGTACCGTCTGTCGGCGGTCAACGAAATCCCAGTAGGTGGCTGTGGTTTCGCTAGAATATAGTAACACCATTTCAGTTGCAGATAGCGTAAATTTAATGTTATAATGATGCTATGTAAATTTTATCCACACGATTGCAAAACAATGAAGAATTTTGGCGGTGTAGTGCCGACTAGTGTGTTGTCGCAAATGATAATATTAATTATATTAATAACATTTTCTGCTTCATATCATACAATGCACACCATTACTGCCAGGTACCCGTGGAGTGTGATATCAGTATCCATCTATAATGGGTTTATATTATATTTTAAACGGTATTAAATAGTAAATAAAGTAGTTTGAAAATATTATAATTGTATAATAATATTAATATGACAAAATAAATGTAGTAACAAATAGTATAGATATCACAATAGTTAAAAATGCTGTCATAATTAGTATGTGGTCATATAATGTAACCCTCAACTAGGTCATAAATAAAGATAATTTTGACGATGTTAATTTACAGCTCAATCATTAAAGATTATTAACTCATCAATTATCATAGAATTAAAAAATTATTACTAATTGTATTAGATTAAAAACGATTATGTTGGTAATTATTATGTTAAGTGTCTCCTGTAAAAATATGTTTTTGTGGATTATGTATGTTACATTATTACGACACGAACTGTCGATAATATAGTAGAAATTGGAAATCAAATAATATAAGTGAACTTTTGATCAGATACGTGCTTATAAAATACTTCGTAATAACTAATAGTATTGTCTTGACATCTAAACTTCCCAAAAATCACTTTCGTTTCGATCTACTAAAGTTCATTGACTTCATTCACTTTCTTATTATATATTTATATATAGGTACAGTGAAACTTCCATATTAAGAAGTCTCAACAGGTAATAAAAAAAATTCTCATTTTAGAGAAATTCATCAAATACAATAAAATAATTTTAGTTCTAATTTGGTTATGGTCTCAACTTGGCTCTCGAAAATATTTCGTGAATTAGAAAATGCAGTTAAAAGTTTTACTCTATTACATCCCAATTTACGAGTATAACAATAATATACTTTAAATATCTCTAATATATTAAAATATGTCTCGTCCTACTAATGTAATTAAAAAATACATATCCTAAATACATTACTAGCTGTAGTTTTAGTGTTACCAATAAGATTTGGAAAAGTATAATTCGGCATTTAAAAAAATTACTAGGTACCTATATTTTAATTTACTCCATTGTCAAACATTACAATTGTTCGTTCGATGTATTCTTATTTATCAAACCATTCGCTTACATATTATACTTTTCAAACAATTATTTAAAACTATATGATTTATTAAGTAAGTACACTACAGCTACGCGTACTTTGAGTCTTTGACGGTGTCAGCCGGCTAGATGTATAATATATAATACTTGTGTAGATAAGAGTAAGTAAATACAAAAATTATACGAGTGTGTATTTTGAATAAAATATGGTACCACCTAGTTAAAAACAAATTGATTCTAAAGTAAACAGAAACCATATTAGTCGTTTGTGCGATAAGCACTACACCGAAGTTCATATGTCAAGTTAACCAGATTTCAATATCTTAATGATAACCGGTTGTACAGTATAGCCCAGCACTTTGAACTCTGTAGACGTGCTCTGTAAATTCTCTAAACGTGTGTCCTCTGAAATACAGTGTTATTAAATATTGTCAGTAAATTCTACACGATGTTGCTGCGTACGATTTGTAAGAACAAGTGGTCCGTCAAATCGATTTCGACAAAAGTAAGTATTCGGATTGGTAGGTACCTAATAATATGTTATTTTTTATAGTCATACAATGTTATTACTGGGCATCTACTTAAAAACGTTGAACGTACTTACAACACGTAAATGTATTATTTTTAAGATCCATTTAATGTTTAAAATGTTTAGCCAGCGGGCAGCGTGTTGTAAATTGTAATTTATGTAAGTACAAGAAAAAAAAACTCGGTGTAATTTAACTTTTGAGCAGTACAGCCATACAATGTGTGTATGTTTAACGGCGAAAATTGTTTCAAATAATAGTAATAATTAATAACCATATGTACCTAACTGTTATTTTATGTCCTACACGTGGCTACTGCGGGTGATAAATAATTTGGTACGTGTACTGCAATCTACCATACCTAACTGTTTTTTTTTAACAATAGTGGCATTATTGAACAACCATACACATAGGTACTCTGTATGTAAGTATATATATTATATATACTATGTATATGTATATAAGTATGACAAAAACAAAACTACAAGATCATATAGGTACCTACTTACTTAACTAAGTTTTGTCATAAGATCATGAATAATCCATATCTTATAAACTCTATAATATAGAGTTATAGATAAACGTAGTTCTTATCAGTTACAAAAATATACTGCTCGATAAAAAATTGACTTTTAAATTATATAACACTCTTAAGACAACGTGACTCGGCAGCATATTCATAAAAAGGTTGTATTTTTACTACAGACAACGTTAATCGTAAAAACACTGAAATTTTGTTTAGCAACTATTGTAGATCGTATCTGCAGAATGATTAGACAGTATAGTTTTCCTTCGAAATATATTATGTTCTTTGTATAAATAGATTTAAGTTTGATTTATAAAAATCTTAATACATTATAAATTTATTTAACATCTAATAAACGAATAACAATTTTTTTAGAAATCATCATTTAATGAAGTTTTGACGGACACATTTGGTAGGAAACATAATTATCTTCGAGTGTCGCTGACTGAACGTTGTAATCTTAGATGTAAGTAAACACTAGCATCCATATATTTAGTAATTAAATACACAATTTACAGTCTGAATGAATATCTGTATTAATTTTGTATTATGAAAATGAAAATGAATATAAAACATTATTTACAAAAAATATAAATTATTTTAATAATATTAATAAATAATTGTATTACTTTTAAATTTTAATGTAACCAAAACAAAATTTTTTCAGGTGAATATTGTATGCCACTTAAAGGTGCAAAGCTGTCAGAACAGTCAAAGTTACTTTCGAATAACGAAATAGTTCGTTTAGTATCATTATTTGCCAAACAAGGGGTCGATAAAATTCGAATTACAGGTGGAGAACCTACAGTAAAAAAAGATATTATTCAAATAGTTGGTAAGATTATAAGGTTAATATAACTCAATTAAAATTTTTAAGTTATGATAATAAATGTTATATTTGAGCTTTTTTAATTGACGTTTTGAAAATAAAAATATTTCTGTTTCTAATTTCCTAATCTAAAAAATAAGAGTAGACATTAGAGCTAGCCGCTAAATACTTAGTACTATACCACTTGTGAATTTATTTAAAATTTATATTGCAACTTATTAAACGATTTAACTCTGTATAGTTAAAATAGTCTAAAAAAGATCCCTTATAATATTTTGTCAAAACTTCGAATATACTATAACTGATATACCTACTCCTTAAAAACGGTTACTGTTAAAAAACAGGACATATTAACTCTTAATAAATTAAGTGGTTTAGAAATATGCATATATATGGTCTTTCAAATAAACATTAGTATCGGGATCTGATATGGGCCACAGTTAACGAACCTTAAACCTAAATATGTGTAAAGACCGTTTATTTATAAACTTTAGAATGGTGACTTTTCGTGGCTTTTTTAAAACTTCAGTTAGGTATCAGACATTTTATTCGTAATGTACGATAATTAAAATCAGTATTCTGTATTAGAATCACTCAGAGATATCAGAAAACTCAAAACGATTGCGATGACCACGAATGGATTGACTCTAACGAAACATTTGGTGGACCTCCAACGAGCTGGGTTGAACGCACTAAACGTTAGTTTAGACACGTTGCAAGAAAATACGTATGGAAAAATCACTAGAAGAGACGGTCGGTTGTTGAAAAGAGTATTGGCAGGCATCGATCTGGCATTACAGTTGGGATTCAGTCCAGTTAAGGTGTGTATAATATAAACCATATTATATGTGTGTAAGATTGAGTCTTCTTTGACCTCTATAACGGCCTAATACCCTTTTAGATCGCGTACGGCACACCAAACACATAGAAACTGCGTGTTTTGATATACCTAAGAATACAAGTATTGGGGTATTGAGTATTACCTTTAGCTCGTATTAAACTATAATATTATAGTATATGTTTACCTACATATAGATAATAGGAGCAATTTTTTTCCATTTGGATAGCTTTTCGTATTATTTAAGGAGTGAATAAAGTTACATTTTGAATCAATCAGGTATACCCAATTATACCTTTAATTATTAATATCTGTGTACTATGAAATACACATTGTATTTACAGCGCAGATTCCAGATACTTATAGTGAAATACTATAATAGGTATATGGAAATAATGAAATAATGTTAAATTATATTAATATATAATTATCATTTGATGTTAACATGTAGTAGGTACCTACCTAAAAATAGAAGTGCGAGAAAATGGCGTATTGGTGTACCTACCACATTAAAGTTGTGCTTACGTTTATTTTATTGTTTCAGGATTGTAGCCATTTTTGTATTTAATAATAGGTAATAATATACCTATGTATATGACGACTGGTGATCTGCATTTCTAGGCAAATATTAAGGCTTTTTGTTTCAAAATATACTATATACAGCAGGATTGTTCTATAATCTACATGCGGTTTTATAAACCCGCTCTAGAGAAATTTAAATTTTTCAGTTAAAAATAAAAAATAAATAAGTACTTAATTTGTTTCTACATAATCGATATACAATCGTTTAAAAAAAAATTACGCACACAATGACATAATTATAGATAAAACCCTGTATACTGTATAGTCATAGTGTGTTATTGTGTAGTATATTACGTATAGGTACCTATTGAATACAATTTGTTGTAGAAATGCAGTCATGTAAATATTTTCGTACTTGCTCATCGATTATTATTTGTCGTCCTATTATATAACTTGGATCCTATGTATATGTATGAACTTCTGGCCGTAAACTTGAATAAAAAATTGTGCACTGGTAAAACTTTTGTATTATAATCAAAGATAGAGAGATTATTATACTTCTGAAACTCTAATTTTATTGTTGTTTGCACATACAATACATATAGGTTGGTTTTTGAAAATATTAAATAATTAAATCAAATTTTTGTTCATTTTAGATTCTGAGCGGAGCAATATTGATTTTGCAATGATGTGTTTTAATTTTTAAATT
This sequence comes from Acyrthosiphon pisum, assembly GCF_005508785.2. NCBI lineage: Eukaryota > Metazoa > Arthropoda > Insecta > Hemiptera > Aphididae > Acyrthosiphon > Acyrthosiphon pisum. Next base: position 56,609,232 of record NC_042493.1, read on the forward strand.
TTTTTTTGCGACTGTGTAAACACTAAACGATAAGTAGTATTTTTTTGATTTTCAACTTCAGTATTTTTTTTTTGGTAGGATAGTGAATCTAGTAAGAGAAAAGCGCCTAGAAAAACAAAAAAAAAATTGAGGAAAATCGGGAATTCATACGTAAAATCTGTTTTTGAAAAAAAATCGATTTTGGTTTTTGGTATAAAACTCTTAAAAACCGAAGGTACATGAAATTTACACTGAATGTTATATTAGCATTTTTTATACACCATACAATTTTCAAAAATGTGACATTTGATGTTTTGTTTTGCGGTATTTAATTATTTTTGATTATCGCTTTCCGTTTAAAAAAATCGGTTTATAATTTCGGTTTAGAAATTTCAATCGTTTTTTATGAAATATAATGTGAATTATAACGTTTGCAAGTCCTGATTTATAAACATGATTAATCTTATTTAAATTCAAATTTAATGTCTAATTTGTAGGATTTGGGGCCCTACCCCTATGCGCCTTAATTATGCTTTTATCACGTTTTCCTGATAACAGCGTGTCATATTGGTGAAACAATAACTGATCTGTTATTCGAAGAGGTCGTTGACACAGGTTTTGGGTACACGACCTTCGATTTCGATAAGTAATTGATTCCATGTTTATTTTTCGCATGTCTCGTGCCGTCTACCACACTGTCCAACACGCCGCTAATTCGATGCAAATATTGTGTCGAGTCGTATAACATTTCAGCCAGCCGTCCGATGCCTGTATAATTATCGGCCTCAAAATACGTAAATTTGTGGCTCTTGCATTTACAAATTCACTCACATGTCAATTGATTTTATAGTTTTCTCATTGACGTTATAGGATTTTAGTTTTATTGTATAATATGCTTTTGTTTCCTGAAAAAAAAATGATCACGATATTCTTCTGGCGTAGGGCAGAGCATAATGTTACCGTCTATTATGATTTCCTTTTCACTGTCTTCAATTATCTAGATTTATTTTTTCATTTAAATTTAAGATTTTATTTATTCTAGTCGTAATTTTATGTACTTACTTATTGTAAATTATATTTTATTTAACACTGCATACACAATACAAAACAACTAAACGACAATAAGTGGACAAAACGTATTGTAATTTGTAATATGAAATGATATATTTTAAAACAGGTATTTTATAAACTCGTCCAAGTTGTACTATTAATATAAGGCTTAAATTAAATATTTTAATTTCCACGTAGGACAGGTTCCATTTCATTCAGGGAATGTTTCGTTTAAAAAAAATACTTTAGGCATGTTAATACATGAGATTTCCGTGTTACTGTATGAACTATTGTGTGCAGGTAGGTACTGGTTTAAACCAGTAATAATATACAATAAGTTTACTATACTATATGAATATTGAATGTATAATGATTATTATAATTATTCCGGTAATAATGCCACGTGTGTAAGTTTAGGAGATGTATAAGAGACGATAAATTTATAAAGTATCGTATATGATTAATATTTACATTAATGTTTTAGATTCAGTGTGGAACGATGAATGTATTTTTTATTTAATCTTGATTTTGGACATCGAGGCGTTTTAGGAGGGCTGTCTGCAGTTGATAATGTTTTAAATATCATATCCATAATTTACTGGTATAACAATAATGTTCTTTTTATTATTATTTTTATTATTATTATTGTTATATTTTTTAAATGTAACAAAAAATTGTAAAAAACGGTGTTACACATAATTTTGATTTAGTGTAAAATGTTTAACCCATTATGATGGTGCTATTTTAATTTCTTTATATTCAGATTACATTTTGAAAAGTATTGTGAGAAAAATTTGTTTATTGATTATGATAGACAAACTTATGAGGAATCATGTATTAAATTTTGAAATCTTAGACATAAAACGAAACAATTTTATGAATTTCTAACTCATAATAATTAGAAAATGTTTGTGACTTTTACAATTTTTGTCAAAGTTCTAACTTCAGACGCACATATAAAATTATTGTGGATAAACGCTTATTTTTTAATTTTCACTAACAACAACTTATGAAAAACCTTGAATTACATTTTAAAGTTTTTTAAACAACATTAATTTTTATAAACACTATTAATAGTTGAAAATTCCATATGCCTGTAAATAGCTTAACATAAGTTAAAATATTTTTAAAATGTTTTGCTGTATAGAAAATGTTATTTATATTAACATTTTCTATATCTGTTCGTGGAAATTTCATGAATATACTATGTTTTTTTTAGAGTTAAGCCAAAAACCATAATCGTTTTTGTCAAACAGAATTTGAGTAAAAATTCCCGTTTTTCCTTAATTTTTTTTCCCTTAACATTTGAAAAATACTGGAAATTTTTAATTTTAACATCTCGAGTGCACCAACTAGATTTACTTTCCCACCGAAAAGATACTGAAATTGAAAATCAAAGCATTATTTCAACTACCTACTTATTATGTATTTGTGTTTAAAAAAAACACACATCATTGTAAAATCAATACATGAGAGCTCTGCTCAGAATCTAAAACTAGTGTTGCATAAAATAAATTAATCTAATTTCTCTCAAGAATTTTAAAAATGAATGGACATTTTTTAATTAGTAGATTTTGTTGTACCTATACAATTTTTGTTTTTATTATTCGATAGTACATATTATAATATATTATACATATAATATCATAATATATAAATGTTAGCAAAAAAACTTAGGCTTTAAATTCTGTTTATTTTTTTGGAAAATTTAATGCATAGCAGCAACAAGTAGATCTTGTTGAACGATTTTAGGTAGTTGTTGATATTATTATT
>NC_042493.1:56612131-56639124 GCF_005508785.2 Acyrthosiphon pisum
TTGAACGATTTTAGGTAGTTGTTGATATTATTATTATTCAATTTAACTTATGTTTTTTGCTATAGGTTAACTGCGTGTTGATGAGAGGAATAAATTTCGATGAATTAGGTGATTTTGTAGAAATGACCAGAGACAGGAAAATAAATTATCGGTTTATCGAGTTTATGCCGTTTTCGATGAACGATTGGGAAGAAAAACGAATGGTACCTTATAAAGAAGCAATCCGAGAGATCATGAAGTCATATCCTAATTTTGAACCATGTGATAACGAGCCGAATTCAACTTCAAAAGTAAAGTTTATTAAGTATAATAATTAATTTAATTATAAAACCAAATACAAGAACGTAATACATTAATAAATAAAACAGATACATTACCTAATATATTTTATCAAACAACACCCGCACCCGCCACCACACTCATAAGTTTAATGTAAAAACTACGTTAAGCGAAAAATAAACATTCAAGCTACAGTCATAATAAATAGTTATGAATATACTAATATAAGAAACCAGCACAGAGACAATATATTATTTTGATGTGTCGTACCATTTTTTATTTTATTGATATCATTATTAGTATCAAAATAGTTATTATTGTTTTATAAGCAGGAGGTGATTTTTCATGTTTTTTTTAATCTTAAAAAAACTTTTAGATTCCGAGTAAAGCGTTGAATAGTATAATATTAATTTTACAATGATGTGTATTTTTGTATTATTTATTTTTTAACACAGACTTTGAAATATCAAAAATATTTCCATATTCAACTTTGGTTAGTGGTTCAACCAACCCCCTCCCCGAAAATAAAATAATGTGTGCCGTGTAGAACTAATATTATTAATTATACTGTTTAGAAAATCCCGACTCATGATTTTTATACACCCATCCTCACAATTCATACGAAAAACGATTCTGAGCTTTGATAATCAGATATTAGTCCATAATATAATAGTTTATATTTTTATAATATATTTATATTGCTATTCATATAATTAATTTTTATATTATTAAGTTAGGTTAAATTATGTTTTTCCGATATCATTTGATTCTAAATGTCATATTGTGTGTATAAAATATAATAATGTACGTAAAAGTTACATGCTCACGAATAATAATTTTAGAATTTTAGGTTTCAGTAAGAACATTGAACAATAATACAACAAATGAAAAATCATGCATTCAACTTTCAAACTTTTTGACTGAGCATAAACATTTGTCAAAATAATAGAAAAATTTGCAAATTGTGTTGATGTTAAAAATGTATAAAACTTTGCATATTTATAGCTAAGGCTTGACAATTTATTACAAGGTTCTTTTTACTGAAATTTAAAAATCTTAACAATTTATGAGTACAATTTTTATAGACATTTAAAGTTCAAATTTTGACGAAACTGGATATTGAAACAAAGAACAACAATTTAAGTTATTTTGTTGTAGTTCTTTCGGACTTGAACATTTTACTATGCAAAATTTAATTTAAAAATATTTAGATTGCTTTTAAGCTATTTAACTTCGAATAACTAGAATACGACGATTAGGAATAACTATATAGTATAATATATACATATTAATCATATTATACCATTATAATAATTAATAAAATAATAAATGTGATGTTTTCGGTAAAAATCCATTCAATCTTGGTACCACATATTACTACTAATAAGTAATAGTAAAATAAATTACTATTGTAGCAATAAATGTATGATAAAATATACTTAATTAATAATGAGGCTGACGGACTGTCTACGCTCTGAAAATTGTTTTTCGTACACAATGATTTATCTTTGAATTTAAACCCACTTGTTTGTATTAATGATTTCAAGGACAACGATACAGTGGCACGAGACTAAATATTGGAAGAGTTATTTTGAATTAGTATTTAAATGTATAAAATATTAAAAATGTTAGCTTTTCTCAATAAATCATTAAAATTGCCTATATCAAAAGCCTTAAAAATGAGTTGGTGGCGTCATGTATAAATCGACTTCTATTATACTATGTAGTATATGTATACATTATATATTTATATGTAATATGCATAATTTATAGGCAGCCCAAATAATATAACTTTTTTTGTAACGAATTATGCTGTGTTTCATAGATGTATCGGGTGCCAGGATTTGCAGGCAGTATTGGCTTTATATCGTCAATGACCGATGATTACTGTGATAGTTGTAACCGACTCAGATTAATGGCCGACGGAAACCTAAAGGCGTGCTTGTTTCAAAACAACGAAATCAGTTTGAGGTGACTTTAGAACGCAAATCGTTTTTAAAAACGAGTTCGATTATACTATTTATTTATTATATATTTTAATTCAAACGTGTTCCGCTTAACACTGTTAAAACTATTTTTAGTTCCCCGGGTATAAAGTTTGGAATGAATGGAATTTAAGAACTGAAACTATTGTACCTACTGATAAAAACTTTTTTCAAATGAGAACCATTTACTTCCCATTAGTTGTCCATCAGATGATTTTTTTTTGTTTTGTCAATATTTAGGTTAAATTGAAATTTGAACGAGAAGTTTCTTGTTCTTTTACTTTCATGTACCTACCTACTATAACTACCTACTAATAAGAAGTAAGAGTAGTATTCAATTGAATATCTAAATATAATATTATAAATATGTTTGGATTTATACTGTTTAGAATTTATTTATTTGGTAGATACCTAAGATAATAATACAATGATTGAAAAAATTAACTTAACATATTTTAACTTTTAAAATAAATAAATACTATTATTGGTGACTGATATAATATATTTTGTCTTAAGTAATAATATACACCATATATCTACCTAGGTTTAAAATTTTTAAATCCATACATATTATTAATAATATCATGATTTAAGCAATAAGCATACATGCAAATTATCTTGTAAAATGTCCCTATATTTACATTTTACGGTAGGTATGTTCTCAAATTCCCGTATCACCCTAACTATCTCCGTGACTTGTCAGTATATTATCTAAATGCGGTTTTATCAACAGTATTCTAAGAAATGTATGCCCTTAAATTGAAATCCTTATTAAATTCCTTATAAAATTTGCATTTAAGTATATTGGTGTGTCACAGTTTCACAAAAATATATTCGGTGATACCGGACTTTTGGGACATAATATACTGTATCTATTTTATGTATGGTAAATATTATTGAAATTCTGATAAGAAAAACATAATGCTATTTGAATTATTTGAATATTGTTTTTGTCTAGGGATCCACTTCGGGAAGGAGCTTCAGATGAAGAATTATTGGACATCATATCGAATGCAGTGAAAGATAAAAAGCGGAAACATGCCGGTAATTTTATATTTTTGATTTCACTAAAATAATTATCAGGGTGTATAGGTAGTTTGAGCTGGAAGAACGAGCAACGAACTAATTTTAAAATTGATTTAATTAGGCTTGGCAAACGTAGGTGTAGGTAGGTATGACATAAATGTTCAATAATGCATTTTGTAGGTACCTACCTATAGCGAAATGACATTTTCACTAAATAGTAAAATTTTAATTAATATAGATACCATAAAACTTTCGAAAATGTTTTGATTTATATAATATGATGATTTCGGAACATTATTATGATAATACCTATACCTATATACAATTTATTGTGATATAGACCTTAGAGTATAGACATAATATAGCGTGGTTGCTAAATTGATTGTTGATTTGTGAGGATCTAAACATATGTATAGAAATACGGTGTACCTACCTAGGTAATTATAAGTATATAATAATATAAAATGATTATAATATTTATTGACAATTGTATATAGGCATAAGTAATTTCAACAAATAACGATATAGGTATATCATCATATCGATATCGAATAACGATAAATATAGATACCTAATTTTACAAACAATTATAAGTTATATTATGTAGGCACCTATATTTCTTTTAGTTTCGTACACCAATATATCTAAATCCAAATCATACACAGTTTATCACACTCATTATAATTTTATATTGTGCAGTACCTACCTATGTAATATAGAACAACAGAAGTTATGTAAGACGTATATCAGTAATTTTCAGGTCACTGTAAATTACATCTTATTTTTAATTGTTCATGGCAAAATTGTGACCTAAATATTTTTATTCATACGTAAATAATGTCAAGTAATATTTTTGAAAAATCAATATTTTCCTTCCCATTTTTCAGACTTCAGGTTTTTCGGACTGAGAAAAAAATAGCTTGAAAAATTAATAATTAAAAAATAAGTGGATGTCGCTCTGCTGTAGAGTAGGTTACAAGTGGGGCACTGTATAATGGATAGTATTAAATTTGAATTCAATGATATAATATCGCTGTATAAGAAAAACGATTCTGAGCGGAGACGGTTTGTCAGTCTAGGTATTAGACATACCTATTATAGGTATACTTATCTATAGTATTAAAAAAAAAAAATTGACCTATAATAGGTATTAATAATAAATTCCAAATTAATCATATCACAATATCCATCAGGTAACGCGTTATACATCAACAACAAACCGTGGTACTATCATAGATATATATTAGTATACTTTAGAAGTTTCAAGTACCAACAAATAATATTATACAATCATTACAATCACAATAAAATAACTAAAATAGTTATTCCAGGTTTTTTAATACGTAATTTCGTCCAAATTTGAACTTAAAATTACTATAAAAATAAACTGTGCTTATGTATTTCTTAGAATTTTTGGTAACAGAATTAAATATTTACGTGAAATCTTGTTTTAAATTTTCAATCCTTAGATATAAAAGTTGAAAATTTTATACATTTTTAACTACAAAATAATTATTCAATTTTAAATTTGATAAATTTTGTCAAAATTTCAACTTCAAATGCTTATAAAAAATAATTGTGCCTATGTATTTTTTAATATTTTTCAACTGCTATTGTAACAATGTATCAGGAGCTTTGTATCAATTTTACACTTTTGGCCCAATAGATAAAACTGTATTGATATTTATAGAAAAAAAAACTAAAAAAATTGAAAACTTACAATGTCCGTAAACAGCTCAAAAAGAGTCAAATTATTTTCAAAATTTTATCGTATATAGAAAATGCTAATATAAACATTCAGTGAAATTTTCAAGTTTCTACAGTCACTCGTTTTTTAATTACAACAAAATAAGAAAATCGTTACGTAAGAAATCGAGTGAATATCAAATGTTGTAAAAATATGAATTTCAAACGCTCATAAAAATTTAATTTGAGTTTCTTATAGAAATTTTTTTTTTGTTAAAGGTAGACAATATTATGTGGAATCTTGAATTACATTTTCAAATCTTAGATTTAAAAAGAAAAATTTTATGAATTTCTAACTCAAAATAATTTGCTAATTTTCGTGATTTTTACATATTTTGTCAATTTTTGAACTTTAAATGCTAATAAAAAAAAAGCGTGACAAAGGATTTTTAATATTTTTCAAATGTCATTGTAAAAATATAGTAGGAGCCTTGTATTAAATTTTCAAGTATTTTTACTCAACAAATAAAATTTTATTGACATTCATAGAAAAAAAAAATAATTAAATTGGAAACTGAAATTGTCCGTATACAGCTCAAAACAAATCAAAATATTTTGAAAATATTATAATGTATAGAAAATGGACATTTAATCAACCAGTGAAATTTTCATGTATCTACAGTCATTTGTTTTAAAGTTACACTAAAAACCAAAATCAATTTTCTCGAAAACAGATTTTGCGTAAAAGTTCCCGTTTTTCCTTAATATTTTTCTTTTGTTTTTCACGGCGCTTTTGAAAACTATATGAAATTTCCAATTTTGGCCTCCCGAATGCACCAACTAGATTCACTTTCCCATCAAACAAGATACTGTTGAAGAAAATCGAAGCAGTTTTACTGCCCCAAACCGTGATGACAGACACAAAAATAAAAAAACACACATCATTGTAAAATCAATACATTCATCGTTCCACTCAGAATCTAAAATTTGTAATTAAATAACTGGTAAACATTTAGCCACACAAAGTCTAAGCAAATAATTTTGTTTTTTCTTGCAATTTTTAAATTCTTATTTTCCCATGATTTTCCCTGACTACTCAAACTAATATTTCTACTACTTTGCATGGTTTGTAAATTGTTATACGTACGTTTCAAAAACACGTAAGCCGCAATTTATGTAATAGATAATATTGTAATAAATATGACTTTTCTTGTGAGAACGCAATTTTTATTTATATTTGTATTCTGAATAGAATTTTACAATAATATAATATATATCGAAATCAAAATATAAAATATAAAAATGAAATCTTATTGTTATCGTTATATTGTAACATCTGCATTATACCAAAGAGATATGGACAATAAAATCTTTGTTATAATATAAAATATGTTTTTAATTTTGAAATTTGCTTTTATAATATTTCCCAACTATATTTTCAGCATATTATTAAACCTATTCTAAAAAAAAATGTATAGTGCCCCATAGAATTTTGCACGGGCTCCCATAATTCATCGGCGCCGCACTGGCGCATGTATATGTCAAAGGAGATAATGTTGAATAATGTGAAGATATTGTTAAGCAAACAGTAGTCATTATTTTCTGCCGATGTTGACATCTGGCCGTTATCGTTTGCAACCAATTCAGCACTTAATTCGGTTTTACTAGTCAATTCATATATTTTTATCTACCTATTGTATTTTTTATAACTGATGCACAATATACATTATGCGGATATTTTTGCGAACGTTGCAATCTAGAAGTTCTAACGAATAACTCTAAAGATGTAGCACTAAAAGATCTAGGAAGACGTGTAGGTATCGTATAGTTAACAACACTGGCTAAAACATAAAATATGTATATAGTAGTTAAAGTAGGTGTATAGTTTATTGTGTATATAAAAAATATAGCTGAGTTAATCAAAAATGTATTACCTATCACTATCAATTAATAACTAATTTTTAAATAAATTCTGAATTTTTTTTTGTTAATTTAAGTATAAGTAGGTACAATGAATATTATTAGGTATTTAATTTAATTGTATAAAGTGTTTTTATGGAACATTTTTTTGTAGAGACAACTGACACGTGTATAGAATTCGATAGCTACAATACAATACTTAGCTGTTATCTCTTTACAAATATTTGTTATTTTTATGCCTATATGTTAAAAAATATTTAAATGGGTACCTAGGTACATATTTTTTTTCGTTGCAATTTTATTACTAATATATACTATTCTACACACTTAGTGACAACACTAAACCATCAATTGTAACATTTAAAGTCGTAAATATGAAATAAAATACCTGTATTTATCTAACTGCAAAATGAAAATAAGTAAATGTTTTTTTTCGTAAAATTAATACCTAACTGGATATTATTTGTCTTATGTGTCTACTAATAAATGGTTTCTTTTTAAAACGTATTTATAATTATTAACAATTTGTATTCGCTGGTATTGGTGAATAACAACTCGACTCGCTGAATTGCAAAAAATATATTGTAATATAACGCTTAATGATTGAATATAACAATGTTTTAGGAATGGAAAATCTTCCTCGTATGCCGAATCGTCCAATGATTTTGATCGGCGGATGAGTAAATCCGACAACGCTTACATCACATAACATTATATTACCCGCCTACTAAGACAAATATTTGAGGTCTAGAACCTTATTATACCTATACCTACCGTGGTGCGTTTTGGCCAGAAGTGTACTCAATCTCCTTGTAAGCAGGAAGGGAGATAGGATTATAAGTACATAATTTTAGTTTAATGTTTGTAAACATTTTCATTTTGTCGTTAATAATAATTATCATTATGTTGTTCATCATTTTAATTTATAAGACTTACGTACTATATTAAACTGTTATGTTTGAAAATAAATACCAAATAACTGTTTTTATAGACTCGAATGAATGATGGTATTTTTTTATTTGGCAAATCAAATAGTTATACCTATTGACTATTGGTTTTACAACGATTGCAACGCATTGATCTCAACATATTTTATGCAATTCATAAAAATATAATATTAATATATTAATACATTATATTATATACCCACCTATATAATGCCAATATGGGAAATCAGACATAATATATTATAATGTCAAATTGTTCATGAATAACTAGGTCCTTATGATAAAATAATAGAATCAAAACATTTAAATTACTATCACTTGTCGTTGAACTAAAGAACCTACCTATAACCTGAGCCTAACCAAAATGTCAAAACCAACTTTCAACATCTCTGCAGCCAACGAACCTGTTCAGTGATGCATACGCGTAGTATAAAGAGGGGCATAATTTAGGTATTTCTCTAAAAAATAAAATATAAGTGTATAAATGCTTACAATATGCCGTTAATATTTGTTTTTCATATTGGAGTAGGTACCTATAGTAGCCAGTAGGTAGGTAGGTACCGTATTATCCGTATGTATACTATAAAAGGCACTATTAGGAACTGATATGAAATACTATTTGTTTTTATTGATTTGGCAAAATAACTCATAACTCTCATTACATTTTTTACATAATTTTTACGGGTAGCTAAAATGATTACTCTAGTACTCATATCATATTTCAATATTCATTTATACTCAAATCAGAGACGGACTGGCTTGTCATCTGTATCTATTGAGGTTTTGTAGTCCCTTTGTGGCCATTCAGCCTATGTTTGAAGATCCGATATAGGTACCTGTCTAAATAAAACTGCCATTTGGCCTGTATACCCCAACCAATCCACCTCTAATACTCTTAGGTAATTGTCATTTATTAATTTTATTGTTGATGTTATTATTATTATTATTATTATTTAGCTGCTAAATAGGTATCAATTTATATTCACTGAAAAATTGCAAAACTTTTTTAAACAATAAAGTGATTAATTTATAATACCTACTTATATACCGTTTTAGTTTGATAAGGGATATTATATGATATATAGGGCTCAGATTGTAAAGCAAATGCTTCTTTTTATATATATAAGATAGAAATCTAATTTTTATACATAAATTCGTTTCACGTAATTCTGATTCCAAATAAACGATTTCATTTTTGCTTTGTTTTGTGTAAATGCTTTTTTTGATTTTTTCAGTTATTCTAGCTGTGGAATTTGAAGTGAGAGTTTTCACTTAAAAAAAATTTTATTTAATCAATAAAAAATGTGAAAACCCGGAATACGGACTAAATGGTTATATTGGATTGTTATAGTTTTGTTATCGGCTTGATTGTATATTTATGTATAGTATGATTACAGATTTTGCTGTAGATTATCCGATTATCGATCTACATACAGCCTACAGGTCGATAGCTATAAGCTATTTAGTCGATAAAATGAATCGTTTTCTTTTGAAAAACAAAGACTGGAAACAATTTCTGGACATTAATGATATATTGTGAAGCGTTTCATCAAATTAAATTAATTATCATGGGTTTGATTTAAACGAAACCTCTTGCATGAAGTATGCACCGATCACTTCAGTGGATGTAGAGCGTTCGTTTTCTATGTATAAAAACATAAAAACATTCTGTCAGACAATAGAGTCAGTTTCACTACTGAAAATCTTGCCAAATAGATGGTAGTGAATTATTTATTTAATTAAAATTAAAGTTCAATTTTTTTTATTCAGTTTTATAGCTAACTCATGTTAATTTTTGGTAATGCTTTTAAAAAAAAATCAATATGCTTCATTTTTGCTTTTTTAAAACAATTTTGTGCTTTTTTTGTTATTTATTATGCTTTAAAATCAGAGCCCTAAATTGATAAAGGTATATATAAAAAACATATATCCTCCTTACCCACTACCTTTTTTTAAAAATATTTATAATATTATATATAATTGGTATTTTTATAAAGAAAATATTGTAAATAGGTAGCTAATAATAATTTTTTTAAATCTGATAAAACATGAACACATTTTACTCACAAAATTTGATATGTAATAAAATTCTTTTTTTCTGATTATAAAAAGAATACAATTTGGTAAAGGTAAATACTGTACTTATATAATGTGCTTTAGGCTAAAAGAAAATATTTATGTAACTAATATAATTATTAATTTAATAGCTCAAACATAAACATTTATATCATATAAAGTATAAAGAATAACTTTTTTGGTTTTTTCTTATTTCTTTTATAGCTAAATTTAAAATATGTTTAAAATATTAATTTAAAACTTTGATATGTATACATTGTACCTATATAGTAAATAGTTATTATGTTTATTCGATGGCTTGGCTATAATAGTTGTTCTTCAGGTAGTTAGGTATATAACTATAACCTGAAGTGAAGTATTATAGATGAGCTAAAAAAAAAAAAACTGAATAACTAATTTAGGTACAATAATTATTACTTATTAATTTATTTTTCGTCTAAATTTCTAATCAATACCAACATCGACATAATAATATAGTCCTAAATTATGTTTTTAATGGTTATAAAACATAAGTGAATGTTAAAAATCTGTCTCATCCCTCCCTATCACAAATAATTTTACCAGCACCTAATTTTTTGTTTCTATATTTTTAACAGAAGGTACAAGTGTTTTTTTTAAATTTAAATTTAGCAATTTTGAAGAACACTATTATTTAGAAATATGATGCGTAAACTATAATTCGTTTCCGCATATTTTCTGCATCATTCAACTGTCACATGTTCCCGTCATATTCTGTTCTGGGGAATTGCCCATCCCTAAGTTATATAAAAAAATTATATAGAGATTTTTGAGTCAAATTATATTATTTTTTTTTTTTGACTAAACTCAGATGACGCCGCTGTATCTATAGGCAATAGGAAACGTATCTACCAAAGATTTTTTTTTCTGTTTTATTTTCGTGTTACAGTCGCTGACCGAACAAAATCGGTGGTCACCGTGATCCGTGGTGGACGTCTCACCAGAAACGTTTGTAAGGCGTCTATCAGCGGCCATCACGCTAGAAACATTTGTACGGGTAGCGGCAGTGGTGACGACCAGCCACGCCTGACGCACGTGGACGGGCGGTCGGGAGACGCACGCATGGTGGACGTTTCGGGAAAACGTGAAACTCGGAGGACGGCCACAGCGGTGGCTCAGGTCCGGTTGGACGCGACGGCCACCCGGCTAATTGCCGAGGACGCGTGCAAAAAAGGTGACGTGCTGTCCGTGGCCAGGCTGGCGGGCATATGCGCAGCTAAGGCCACGTGGCAACTGATACCGCTGTGCCACCAGATCCGGCTGGACTCGGTGACGGTGGACGCCCGGCTGGACGAGCGCCGCTGCCGCGTCCACATAACGGCCACGGCCGTTAGCACCGACCGGACGGGTGTCGAGATGGAGTGCCTGACGGCGTGCTCAGTAGCAGCACTCACGGTTTACGATATGTGCAAAGCTGTCACCCGGGACATGGTCATCGAGCACGTCAAGCTCTTGTCTAAGACGGGTGGTAAAACCGATTATCGAGCAAAGGGCAATGACGACGATTATAGCGCTGACGATTGAATCGGGGTAAAAGACGCGTTTATATGTCATTACGTTTATTTTAGGGAATAGGGAGGTTATCAAATCGTTTTTAGAATTTTTCGGCAAGTAAAATTACTTCAAGACTTGTTTGTTCTTCAATGTACATATTCTATATTATATTACAGTAATCAGAAGTTGATTGATGCTGGCCGATTTGTTTTATACGAGGCGTGTATTAAAAGTAAGGTCTCCATTTATTTTTTTCACGTTAAAGAACATTTATTTACAAAGTTACGTAACGTGTAATATTTTGTAACAATACCTAAATATTTCATAATTTTGTAGGTAAGAATCTATTATAGCTCATAGTATATCATTCACACATTTTTTTATTAGAAAATTAAAAAAAATATTAACAGATTTTAAAAATCCAAACATTGTACATCGACGTATGGCCGATAAAGTATAGGTACCTATGTTCTAAGTACACTAAGTGAAACATACCTAACAAAAACATAATTCAATCATTTTGACAAGTATCTATTAAAGTAATTTTACTCACTGAAAAATCAAATGTTTGTATTTTATTTAAGCTAGAACCTACCTATTTGTACAATTGTATAGATTAAATTATAAATAAAAATATTAAAAATTATCGAATGTTTAGATTTAATTGTACTAACTATATTGTACTAATACAGTAAATACTATGCAAGATCTTTTGCATAGAGGTGACTCCTGGAACCTAAAATAAAACCTAATATTATATTAAATTAAGAAAATCGAAATAGGTAAGTAAAATTAATGTGCCATAATATAACAGCACATCATAATATTAGGTATATATTAATTATATATTAAGTTTATTTGCTTACAGTTTGTTACATAATATGTATATGGTATTATAAATATAGAATATTATATCACTTGGGCCTATATATTATTATAATGGGTTTGTTTGGCATTAAATCTACAAAATTAATATACATTATAAATGTTGTTTCGAAATGGTAACTATGAGTTGTACATGTATTACATTCATATAATATATGTTATGTATTATTATCGAATAGCCCAATATAATATTATTTAACTTATAAACTATAATACTTAATCGTAGTCATTTCCATAATATTAATATATTATATGGATAGCATGTGTAACATATACATAATAATAAATAAATAATAATACAGGAATTAATTATAATATTTCTTAATGCAGAAATTAAATGAAAATATTAAAACATACATAATTACAGTTTTAATTTTAATATTATAATTTATTTGTTATTAATATACATAAGTGTATGATTAACAACATTAAATGACCACAAACAAAAATAATAAATCAGCAATATAATTTTAACATTTATGTGGAAAACAAATTAAAATATTAAAGCTTGTATGATTATTTTGAACAGATTGTTGGATAGACTTTAACATAGCTTCTAATTACATTTGAGTATTTGATTTATGGTTATGAAAACATTAGAATTAAACTGTTTATAGATATCTTGACATCTTGTTCATAATAATTTAATAAACACAAAAATCCAAAGATTTTTTTATTATTTGTCTGGGTAATTTTTTTTTTTTCAAATTACATAAAATTAAGTTACTAGAATAATATTAAGTTTATAGTAATGATTGTGCATAGACAATATAATGCTGTCATTAAATTAAATAGATACAAAAAAGCATTAATATTTAAAGGCATTTAAGGCTAAATAATAGCATATTGAAAAAATTTTTATCACCGATTTGATCCGATATTATTAATGTCATAGTAAACATTATTTGAGTGAAATCAAATTTTGATCAAACCAAGTCGGTAGTTATTATATACATAGTCATAATTTGTTTAGGTTCATGTACCTAACTCGTACAACAATATTTTGTCAATTAGTTCTTTGTATCTTATAAAAATCGTCGATGGATAAATTAATTCATTTAAATGTTTTAGACATATTAATATTGTCTTTGAATTATTTACTCATTTAAAAAATATTTTAATAAAATTCTTAACAATATAAGAAGTTAAAAAAAAAAATTTAATCACATATTGCTGCAATGAAACATAAGACGGGTTGAATTGATAGTATCAAATGACATTTTTGGTAAAATATTTTTACTGTATAGATAGAAGTGTTGGAACAAAATATTAAGTCAGTTAAACCATTATTTTTAGATTTTTACAGCAGTATGGAAATATAAATACACATAATATGGATAAATTCTGTGAAACAATTTAAACAGCATTAAATGTCATATTATACTTTAGTTATAACTGATAACAGAAATTTTTTTTTTAAATACCTTGGTACTTAGTTGAGTTTTTGACATTTTTACACATTGAGCAATGATCCAAATATGAAAAAGATATTAGTGCATTTTTATTTATTTAGGTATAAGATTAATTCGGGTCTTTAATAATTTTATAAGTATAATAAAATCATAAAAATAAATATTATTGGTTTCAGCTCTTAGGTGTATGAACCTTAACAGTTTCAGACAGTTATGGAATACAGTCATTAAAAAAAGGAAAAACTACAAACTAATAGTATCATAATGCTGAAATATTTTGTTTTAAGAGTTACTGGATCAAAGGTAAAAAGTTCTTATACTTAGAATGTAATAAATAGAATAATAAAACTAAAAATTATTCAAAGTATTGCTGGCCCCAAAATTGTAATTATGAGAACAACATTTCAAGTTGAGTCAAGACCGATAAATTAAGACATAATTTTGTTCTTAAGATCATAGAGATCGTCAAAATTAAATAGGTAAATGTTTTAAATGATTGTAAGATTTTTGAAAAAAATGTGTACGAATCAGGTTTTCATAAACATAAACAATTTTAATTAAATTAGTAAAGGTATTAATATTTTCAAGAATTATCATTTTGAAATGCAAGAAAAATGTAGATATTATAATATACCCAACTATGTGTTTAATAAAAATAATTAATACAAGCTATAATTGACGTATTTGCTGACTTGAATTATCAAATTAAATTGACAAATTTTATTTAAATTTAAATAATAATGCTATATATAGCTATTTATAATTTAGGGGTAAATAAAATGAAAACAATGATATAACAAAAAAGTTAATATAATATGCAAAATGATAAAATATTGTGAAATTAATATTTGATACAAATGTATACATTATACCTACATTTTTAACTAACAAAATAAATAAATAAATAATAAATCCTTAAATATTAGTGTCTTTTTAGTTTTCAGTTACAAGTATAAACAACAATTTTAAATATGCTAAATAGATGTGTATAATATATCATTAAATTTGCTTTTAACTAATATTAGGTAAAAATAATTTTAACCAATTTTATATTACTATAGTGTTTTATTATGTAAACACTATTCAGTAGAATATTAAATCAATTATTTGGCTACTTAAAAAATTTTATAAAAATTTAATTATTAGTAATTAATTAGATGACTGCGCTTCGGAACAATTAAGATAATATATAGCAACATATTTTAATTGCAAGATTATTAATCACATATTTTAAGACAACTGTTGAGCATAGGTGAATATTTGGTTGATTTTTTGGGGCAAGTAATGTGGAACCCAGGTTAAAATATAGATTTAATTTGGGAAATGGGACTATTGAAATTTCTACCACTCATTCTAAATATGTCCCCTCCTACACTGTTCAGTAGACTTTGAAGTTTGATTACCCAATCAATATATACCCTCGCAATATATATATTGTATAAATTGTAAATGCTTTAATTATATTTAATTTTTGTTTGTAATTTATAAAACAAGTTATTATTTTTATAATTTACTTAATAGAATATTTAAACATATATTATTTATTATTATATTATTTATATATTTCACATTTTAGATATGTCCAAAATTATGGTTTATTTGTGTAAGAAATACTTAAAGATATTTTATTCAATAATGCACATCATAATAATATTATTGTGAGCAATAAAAAAATATATTAATATTTATTTATGTTTTACTGGTTAATTTTATTATCTAAAAATAAGTTAATATTGTGTATTAATATATTTTGTAAATTTTTTTCTATAACAGAACATATAATATATATTAGTATGAATGTATAATATTTTTTAAAATTATTCAAGACAAAAATTTGACCAAAGGTACTAAAGGTTTGTGTAACAAGCTGCGAGGACTAATCAGTTTGAAAACTGTACCTTAACTGAAAAAAAAATAAAGAGACTTAAATAGCATAAATTGTTTTTTCAATTAAATATGATTTTTAAAGTTACAAAGCAATACAATTGAAGTTATAATATACTGCAAGTTACAACCATTATTATTAACTACTGCTTTTGTTCAAATTATAATTATTTAGTTATAGTTCAATATGTTTTAAATAGTTTGTGTTTCGGTACTAAAATCAACCAAGTTTTATTTTGTAACTGCGAGTATTCAAATAATATATAATATTAACAATTTTAAATATTTCTAATATAATAAGTATTCTTAAATAATACAACCACTTTAAGCATATTGAGGTATAATATACGTGTTTACATAATAATTACATCATAAGCTGGATTATTATTATTATTTTATTTTAAAATACTATTTTATAAAAAATAAATCTATTATCTGTCAAAAACAAAACTATAACATCATGCCATTATCTAACAAAAATATTTATTCTAGTGATAAATCCTATTATATATCAGTTAATAAGGTTATTAATTATTAGGATAATGTTTTTAAAGCCATATTTAAATAAATGTTTTTAAGTTTAGGAACATTTGTAACTAAATAATAATTAACTGCTGAAATGTCTTTGGTACATTTTAAAATATTTAACCTATTTTAAAACTATAGATACTAAAACTAACTAAACTAAAAATTTTTATTAACATTATAATATTTTTAATTGTTTATAAACAGTATTTTAATGTACCTATTTTTGTATTACATGACTTAAGACTTTTAGAGGTATAATAAAACTAATTTCAAACAATATAACTAACAAGTTTTGTTTATCTTATTACGTTTCTGACATATTGTTTGATTTATGTTGATAGTTTTTGAAACATTAATATTTTAACAAACATAATTTTGGGCAAATATCTAAGTAACAACTTCATCATTAATTGTTTAGGGAAGATACAACATAAAAATTGTTATTCACTTAAATGTATTAACAAATATTATTTTGTAACTAATCCGGAAAATTAATGTTAGCATTTATAACTAAAATGTTGGTATTAGTTTAATATATTATTATAAAATTTAAAATATATTTTCAATAATCTATACATTTATATGTAATTATATATGAACTTACATGGATAATGTTTATAAGCTATTGATATTAATTTATAATGATAACAATGGTTACGCAATGATTTGTCTAACTAAAATTAAATATTTATGTATACATATATTTTAATATACATTTGACAACGCTAATTTAAATTAATTTTCTATAAAATGGATTGTAAAGTGACACTATGTGAGATTTATTTAAATCTACCAACTACCATGTTATTTAATTTAAAATTTTATTTTTATAATATCGAAATAAAAAATCAGAACAAATTTCTGAATTAATTTTGTACATTATTTATGACCTATAACTTATAAGGTTTATTTTAAAAAGAACTTAAAGTAATGTTAAATGTATGTCTTAGGATTGATACTTTTATCATTAAATATACAAGTATAGTATGCACAAATGGTAATATTATTTTAATAATACATGTTTTTATAATTAATAATAATAATC
This sequence comes from Acyrthosiphon pisum, assembly GCF_005508785.2. NCBI lineage: Eukaryota > Metazoa > Arthropoda > Insecta > Hemiptera > Aphididae > Acyrthosiphon > Acyrthosiphon pisum. The sequence goes on from NC_042493.1 coordinate 56,629,317, forward strand.
ATTATAGATTAGATGAATTACTTTGTCAAATTGTATTATTAACTTTTTGTCAGTGTAATAAAACTTTTACATCTAATTTAGTTTAAAAATATTCTACAAATAAATAAATAAATCAAAACAATAATAATTTAGTCAAATAAGCATGGAAAATTCAAGTAATTAGGCTTTTATAACTATTAAACAACTATAAAGCAAATAAATTATATACCTTATTTTGACATTAAGGAATGTATCACTCAATATTATCACAGCAATGAAGTTTTATCATCATAATTGTTCGTTAAGTTGTGTTCGTAGTTCTGGAAACATTTCTGCGAGTAAAACATCTAAAAGTCTGTAGAATAATTGTTTATTCATCACTGAATTTTGTGTACATTGATACAAACACATATACAGTGGAAAAAAAACTGAATTATTCAATAGTTTTAAATGTTCAACTGAAATTTGATGATCAGTCTTTTGTGGTGCATCATCACCGGGAAATAGAAGATCTATAAAAATAAAAATAATATTCAATTTATATATGTCTATGCATTAAGAGACTTCTACATACTTTCTAATAGTTCAATTAAGTTTGAAATTTTAGAGGGGGTAATCGATCTTACAATACGGAGACTGATGTAGCGCTGTATAATAGAATCAACAATATTACCACATATTGATTGTACAGCCAAAATTAATCGGACAACAGCATTTGACATATTGTATACATGTACTCCAAAAAAAATTATGCAGTTAATTGGGGTGTAGGGAAATTTTATTTGTTCTGATATTTCTTCTAATGTTGTTTGGTTTTCATCTTTAATTATATTTAAGTTATTACCAAAAATAGGATTTTCAGCAATTTTAAATTTCCTTTCAGGAGGATGTTCACTTAAATCTTTCCATTCATACCTGTAATTCAAAATAGATGTATCATGAAATATTTAATTCAGTATCATTAGTATCTATTTATTAATATTATAATATAGTACTATATAATAATAAACTGTTAAGTAGGTACCAGTATTATATTTAGTTTATACCTTTGTTTTAATTTAGTTTCGATTGAAGCCATAAAAATAGAAATGAAAGATTCTAAATTTTGTCCACGTTCTTTTCTCAAAGCCATCGGCATAGATTTCCTTAACAATCTCCCAATGGCTGATTCAGAATCTTCAAAATTGTCTATGGACGTTAAAAACATATGCAATAAATCAGATCCCCTAAGCTCAGGTTTCTGTAACAGTTGATTGAGAAACTGCATATATATGTCATTATTTTCTGTTTTTTGTAATAAAATTCTTCTTGAAGGTAATCGAGCATCCACAAATACTCCATGAAATTCAGTTAGTTTAGATTTTAATGTGTAAAAGTCAGCAAGTCTTCTTTCTACACACCATTGTTTGATTAAATCATTTTTAACTGTCTCTACTGTAATAAAAAATACCAATGATTGACCCCCGTTGGATCCTGATTCTAACTTCATAGCTGATGTCACATCAGTTACCTTCCAAGTACTTAAATCTCTTTCACCATTAATGATTTCACTATCAACAGATAGATCTTCTCCATACTCTGGATCACATTCAGACGATAAAGAATCAAATTGACCATCATATATGGTACTTGACTTCATAGCTCCTTTAATCCTATTTAATTTGCGACTAAGCTTAGAAGCACAATTTTTTTTTTCATTATTTGACGATTCTTGTGATGAACCAGCCTCTGGAATATTACGTGGTCCACATATCCAAGAAAAATATTCATCAGAATTATGAAACTCTATCCAGTAACTATTTTGTAAGATAGAATATGTTTGTTCGTAGGCTTGATATAGTGGCTTTGAATTTTGAAGTTTAATAACATCCTTGGATAAAACTTTTCTTAGTTGACTTACTAGCTCAGGATCGAAATTTATGCAATCTGGTGAATGGGAACTAAAATATACAGAAAATATATCCCAAGCATCTCGATAGAGCATGTCAAGTTCTTGAGATGATATTTCCGGTTTTAACATGCGTTTGTTAAACTGATCAACATCTAAACAGAATTGTAATAAATGCACAGCACCTTTTCGTTTCAAAAAAGCTGTAAATGCAGATAAAATAGTTGAATCTTTAAATATACTACGCATTTCAAGTTGTACAGGATAATTTTGATTTTCAGCTATAAACTTTGATAAAAATTCAACTTTTTTATCTTTACATGTCGCATTTGTTGAAATAATTGATGATTTGGATAATTTTGACCAAGTAAAAGCAATGTTGATTGGATTACATATTACATCAGATATTGGTAATAATACCCAAAGTGAAAGAAGTTCTCGCACTAAAGTATAAAATATCCTGTAAACCAAATGTAGTCAGTTAGTTATGGAACAAATAATGTTATTTTATATTTTTTATATAAAACTGATTTTATTTAAATAAAATATAATAATATGAATTATATTCATACGTGCATTGAAGATCAGTTTGTCGTATTATGAATGGCAGTAAACTTGAAGATACTTTTTTAAGGTACATAATCTCAACTTTACGATTACTGATAGCATAATGATATGCAATTTTTTCACCCTTTTCCATTCTTTGGCAGTGCCTTATATGGGATAGACATATTGGAATTACTTTATACAGCACAATATCTTCTAAATCCAACTGAAATATTATATAAAAAGTAAATAATTTGTTCATGACAATAAAATAATACTACATTTGTCTATTTAAAAACTGATTTAAAACGAATATTATCTATAACTATTATACTAACTTGTAAAAATCTTTTAAGCAATACACTTGTTGCAAATCGTATAACTTGCTTAATTTCCTTTATAAAATGTGGATCATTTGAAATATTATCATACCAATTTTCTATATAAACCTTTATGATTTTTGATAATAACTAAAAATAATAATAAAGAGTATTCAATTTAAAATTATTTATTGTAAGATAAATTTTACTTTATCTATTGAAGAATCAATTTGTTCCGGTATTAATAATCCTTTCCATGGTGTTTCTTGATTTAGACATTTTAAATGTACCTCACTTGAAATACAGTTTTTGCAATCATTACACTTATATATTTTAGTCTTATCAAATATATTCTCTGATCTAGAGGTGGTATTTAAATTTTGGTTTCTGTAAAATTAAATATAATTTTAAGCAATATTCTAAAATGTATGAATACTTTTTTATATATCATACATAGTTGCAAGTATTGTTAGCAAAATATATAATATAAATTAAACTTACTTAAGGGCATAATCAAACATGTAATATCCACAAGCAATCGCAATAATAACAATGATGAAACTCAAACATCTAGACAAAATAAAATATTTTTTATATTAATCAAGTTTTGTAATAATTATATTGTTTTAATAATTGTTATCTATCATATAGTGGTGGTAGGGGTGATCACGGATGAGAGAGTGATATAGAATATAGTCAGTCAGTGTATAGCTGGACAGCGCGTCGCAAGCGTTGTACAGCTATTGTTTTTCATTATATATTTAATAATATTATATTGCTGTGTATGTATTGTTCAACATTCCAATCTGTAATTAATATATTAGTTAACATAATATTAGTAATCAATGTACTTATAATATTTATTAAAATATCAATAATTTGACTACTTATAATAGTAGAAGTTTATGGGTACTTTATTCTTAAACTAGGTAGTCAGAATTTGATGGTTTGAGTAGTATGAATGACACTAGTAAAAATTCATCACTATTTTCCCACATATTTTTATATGAAATAAGGATTTGTCGCCAAGAACCTAGGAGTCAACCCATCCGGGAGCCATAACGCTAAACGATGCTTGACCACAGCACACATAGTAACTGCGGCCAATAACCGCACCACACTAGCCCACTTAAAACTCTATAAACAATTTGTAACCATTTGTCTATCTTAGAGTAGAAAAATCTGTTGTACTAAAAAAATATTGCAAATGTCAGAGTAATGTCGGGGCCAAACGAATATGCAGTTGGTGGCTCCGCCTACTTTTGCCGGCAGCTAATTAGGACGCATAGTTTTAGGTAACATTCACATATGAACAGCGCGTAATTTTCAAATTTGTTTAGAATAAAACAAGTTTTTTCTAGAATATTACTACGTGAACGCAGGCTTCCTTTGTGCTAAAGGTTTCATTGAAGGATCTTCATTCAACTGTTAACAGTAAATATCCAAGTTACTCACTAGTGTGATATCGCCTAGTGGGCAGAGCCATCAACCGCACATTCGTTTGGCCCCAACTATAGTTGGTACTTTTATTAGAGATTTTTGGATTTCTAGGTTTATGGCGATAAAAATGAGTTTGACTACCGAATTCTAATGTATTATTGGTGGTAAGTAGGTAAAAACTTTCTTTGTTCTTCTAAATTAAATTTAGTCCATAATTTGTCCATAATTCTTAAGATAATTCTTAAAAAAGTTTCTAACATACATTTTTAAATTAAACATGACTAAATTAATTATGCTGATTTGTATTCAATACCTACCTATATTTTAGAATTAAATGAAAAATATTCCTACACATCTATTTTTTAATTAATGTTATTTTATTAATTTTAACTGTCAATCTATATCTACATAGTACTCTAATTTATTATATGGTACACACAGTGGCGCCGAAGTCCATGCTAACTTTGAGCGGTGGCCCGACCCCTTTTTATAATACTTTAATATGAGCATGGGTATATTTAAGCCATGATTATGAATAAATGTATATTAGGGTACCTCTATATTAAATAATTAAGGTATTGAGTATTGAGTCCACAAATTTAAGAAATTGCTCGATCATATTTTAAAAACTTTGACGCCACTGTGTACACATATGTACATTTATAAGAAAACAAAGAATTTTAATTCTAACACTCAAAATAGCAAATATGTGTTTAGCAGAACTTATCTTGTATTGTTAGATTTAATATCAGAGTGAATGGGTCTATTATCAATCTCAAATTTAAGATGGGGATCTAAGATTAATTTTTTTTTTTTAAACACGGGACAATTTAAATCAAACCTATAATTGTAATTTACACAGATATTAATTAAGTGAAGGGGGTGAAGACCTCAAAATTCAAAAGTTATACTTAAGTTATTTTACTGTTTAAATTTACAAAAATTTTTTTTAGGTACCTGAAAAATTATTGAAATATTAGATATTAGATATTAACAATTAACATAGGTATTACAAAATGAAACAGGGCCGGTTATAGGCGTAGGCGACGTAGGCACAAGCCTACGGCGGCAAAATTTATAACTATATAGAGGCGGCATATAAGAAAAAATGAAATATCTTATTTTTCACGTTTATTTTAGATTTTAACAAATTTCAAAGTACAATATACAAACATATTGTGTAGATCAATAAAACTTCAAAGCAATAGTCAATAAAAATAATATAGATAATTTTTCCCTGAATTGCGATAATGTCTCAAAGCATGTTGTGCCATTATATTGTATTTTATAATAACTATTGTAATACCTTACAAACAATCTAAGTAATATTAATTTAGTAATTTCTTTTTTATTATAATATAATAATTGACAAGTGTAAAGAGTTTTTTAATTTTTTTGCTCATACATATGACATTTATCTATTTAAGTTAAAATAAAATAAAAGGCGGCAATTTTGATCTGCCTACATATAAAAAATTGCTTGCGCCGGCCCTGAAATGAAATATCCTATATTTCTTATACAGACTATAAGTAAACATTTGAAAATTAAAATTTATTTTTCTTCATATAAAATTTAATAATATAAAAAAATATTAAATATTATTTAAAATTAAAATTAAAATTATTTAAAAGTTACCTAAAACAAATATAATTAAAAAAATAATAAGCATTTGTGATTTAGATTTATTATCATTTAAATTTTAAAATGCTACATGATAAGAAAAAAATTAATTTATGAAATAATTTTAAAATAAAGTAGGTATATACAGAATAGATTATTCAAGATACGTGACAAAAATGTTATTTTTGACCTTTTGTCAGGACACCGGCCACCAGGACACTTCAAGTACGGGACAAATGGAATCCCAAAGTTAAGATTATTATCTGTGTTTTTATGTTTTTTGTTTTAATGCGCTGTATGAGCTCTATGTGCTGTATGAGAATTCATAAATTTTAATATATTTTTATATACTCACAACATGCATAAAAATATCAACAGTGTAAAAAAAGGCCAAGATAAAAACACATATTATGATGTTCTTAATAATAAGTCAGTTCACTCTAATAATAAAGCTAACACAATATTGATTGTGCTGATGTTGCAAATGGGTCAGAAAAAAACAACTATTTTTTTTGAAATTATCTTAGAAAAACATTTAAATAAATTATCCATACATTTTTAGAAGAAGTAAAGAAGTAAATGCATATAACGAAAAGTTTACAGTAGATGCAATATTCAATATTTACGTAATAATTTATGTAATTTATATTCTAATGTACATAAGCTTGTACGTATTTATAAATAATTAAATTGTAATATTAAAGAATGTTTTTAAATAAATAACAGAACTATAATGATTATAATATATTATAATAGTTTTATTCCAGTTCATAAAATAAAGAATACCTACCATTATAAGTAAATAAATAAATGAAGAAAAATGACAGGTATAGTTGAAATGATTTTTTAAAATCCTAGCATATTGTGTACAGACTTGGTGTGTTTTCAACTTACCCCCATATAAACAAATTGAACAGTAGTATACAGCTAATGGCTACTAAGCCATAGTTAACAATCCTGTCATCTGTCAACAGGTCGAGGATGTCTTTCATTTTGCTCCATAACAAATACCCGAAGCGTCGTGCAGGAAACCAACTAGAGACCGTAAAACACGAATTGGTCGATTAAAACATTAGTCATTGTCGCTATTGACGTATATCGGTGTATCTAATTATTTACAATTACCAACAATTATTATAATTACGGTATAATAACACTCGAAAATTGTGTTACACTCATGAAATAAACTACATTTTATTATATTATAACAACTAACAAGTCAGTGATTTGTTACGAGTTATGAGTTATCTTATCAATAGTGACTGTGATTACGTTTTTATCATCGGGCGTGCTCGTTTCTCGACATATATCTATGAAACTAAATAACGGGCGCGGCTCATAAGTATATGACCGCGATCGATATGCCATAATATTCTATGTATGTATATATTATATAAATGTTCATTATAATAATACTCTACTGTCGTCAGTACCTACTCAGTCGATGTCAATCGAATATTATTATAATGAATTGCCGCCTATACTTAAGCTCAGCAATTATTTTCAAATTGTGTCTGACAGCCAGACAGCCAGTAACCTGCATTATGGATTAATTATATTTTTCTTATTTTTTTTTTTTTCAATTAGTACCTACGGAAATGTCAAACATTCAAATATCAATGATCCCTGAACATCCGAGACAAAATTAAAATTGTACATTTTTCTTAAAATCTTTACATACTTTATTAAATTATTGTAATTTGTACGTATGGGCACCTATTAAATATAGGTACCTATACGGCTATACGAAAAAAATATGCTATTCTGTTACCTATTCTGAAAGAAGGAAATTAGCAATACTTGAACTTCTTACTTCAATGCTTATAAAAATATTCAATAATAGGTATACCTATTAAATAATTATTGTGTCTTTTATATATTTTTATTATTGCTAATGAACACACATTTTTTACGACTTATGAGGGATATTGCGTATAGGTAGGTACACATTTTTAAACCCGTGAGGAAGGTATTATAGGTATGAATTTTTAATACAAAATAATTCGCTAATTTCTGAGAATTTGTCATTTTGAGAGAATTTGAATAGCTATACCTCTTGGCTCTTAAACAAAAAACTATAGATTTTTATCATACATACCTACCTACTCAATATCTAATGATATTAGACAGCCTATATCAGAGATCCAACTGGTGGCATTTTCAACTGACCAGTGCTACATTTAAAATTACTTTAAAAAAATATAAAATGTTAGGATTTCTCTGTATTTTATTTTATTATATTTATTAAATTATTAAAATTGATGTAATAATATATATGTTCATCGTAAAACGTAGAATTCTTACTTAGCTTTTTTTTTGCTTTCTATGTTCTCTGGCATAGGCGTAAATAATGGGGGGAGGGCTTAGGCCCCCTTGAACGTAATCGCGGTTTAAGATAGGTCTATCTTAAACCTTTAAGGATACACAAAACATGTACACATACACATTGGGTATAATAGTATAATACTATATAGTGTATAATGCAGAAATGTACTTAACCTTTTGGATCTTGTTTTCGATACTTTTTTCAAACACATTACCTACCTACATGTGTCTCTCCAGAGGCGTAATTTGATTAACATTTTTGGTGTTGCAAAAAAAAAACTTTAAAATTAAATAAATAAGTATACCTATTCAACAAGTGTTATTATCGACGTTTATGGCGGTATTTATAATATATAGCTATACACGTCTTATACCTTAGTAGTTGTGATGTTCATAACAGATAAGCAATACTCGACGGCAATTATTAATTGAGGAAAAAAATTTAAAAATAGCTGGAAAATTAAATTCAACTTTAATGTAATCATGATTCATGACATAATTCAAGTAATTCCACGAAAAAACCGTTAATTTTTTTGTTCGGGAATAGGTTTTGGTTATAAAACTGGGATTGAAAATATGAGGTAACCGCTTTGATGTTAATATTTAGATATTTACCTTGATTAGGTACCGATAACCAATAACAGCTTCCAGCATTTCAAAACTAAAAGTGGTTACCTATCGGTTTTCGGTTCTCAAATTTACGGTTTTTTACCGGTTTTCGTTACAAACCGGTTACCGGTTTTAAGCCCTGAAATAAAGAATATTTTTTTTTTTTTTGGGGGTGGCTAAGCCTTATTGTATAACATTGAACACTATTGGCGATTGAAAGCTTATTAATTATCAGGCCGGCGGGGGGGCGGATCTGTAACGGGGAACATGTAAAATAACATATAAATAATACACAGCGTCCCCGTTACATTCTATCAATTTCAATCGCCAATAGTAGGTATTGTTTGTGTGAACTGTGAATATTGTCAGTTATATTATCATGTGGGCCAAAATTGCAGGTCTGTGTGACTACCTATATTTTGTTGTCAAATAACCAAAAACATGCATTATAATTTTATATTACATAACACTTCTTAATATCATAACAGTCATGCAGTTTATACTTCAATAAAATAACATTAATAACATCGATGTAGGAGCGAAGTCGATAAAATCTATGTAGGTAAATAATATAAATCTGAAACAAATGACTTGTTATTATAACAAGACGTGTATATTTAAATAAATACCACTGATGTCAATCAATTGCAACTAGGCAAACAGAGTATAAGACACACACAAGATATTGAATGACATAAATTACTTTATTTATGAAAAACATTAACATTTTTAAGAAATATTATATAAATAAGTTTTTATGATACATACAAATAATTAACATTAATATTGAACATCTCAATTTCAAAAAAAATGAAAGTACCAGTCTTGTAAGTTTCACAATGCTTACTTAGATATTAAATACAAAATATATAATGTCTATTATGACAAAAAAATTATACAGTAAATAAATTATTGATGGTGATATTCATAAAAACAATTCCTTTTTTTTGTTACACATAAATGTACATTGCACTTTGTGCAAGTCACATGAGATTTCTTTGAACATCCGTCGTTTTTACATAAGGTTGCATCTTTCAAATCATCAAATTCAGGTAAGTGATTTATATGATCATAGCGTAG
>NC_042493.1:56640083-56641581 GCF_005508785.2 Acyrthosiphon pisum
AAATGGTAGATTTACCGCTGGTGTTTGATCATTAGGTGGTGTAAACTGTAGAGGAGATGATCTCTTGAACTGTTGAATAAATTCATCATTAAAAGATTTGTCTTCTTCAGAACATAATGTAGTATTTGGTTGTGATACAGGATTTGTACTGGATGGTTCTATAAAATAAATTCAAATGTGTAAATTATCAACCATAAGAAATAAATTATAATTATTTCATGTACCATTGGCTTCAATAAAAAGATCATCATCAGATTCTTCAATTGGCTCAAATACACTTAATTCTGCTTCTTCAATTTCTTTTAGTACTTTATCTAGTTCCGAACGAGGAAAAACACCATCTTCATCAGTATCATAATCATCATCTTCATCAGATAACCCTGATAACTCTGAATCCATACCATCGCCAATCATATCCATTATATCACGATAACAATGTTTTTTCGCCATGTTTGGGATTACGATTCAAACGAAATTTTGAACTAAATATGAAAAATAAAATATAATATGTAATATGTGTTGAAGTAATATGCATTAACTACAACATAGGTATACCTATATATGCACATATACCTATGTATAGTAATCCAGAGCATGAAAACATATAAATATATATATACTATATTATACTATTATAAGAAAGCCGATCTTAAGTAATAATATAACATCAATAAAATAAAATATATATTTTTAAGTATATTTAAGCCATAATATCAATATTAATTATTATTATTATAGAATGGATTCAATCTATTCTAGTTTATTACTATATGTTATTAATATTTATTATTTATTATTCTGTTCCACATTTTAATACCTACCTATTAGTATGAAATATAATAACATAACAAAAACTGAAAACTGAAATAGAATATCTGCAAATTATTATATTTGAACTCAAGAACTCGGAAACATAATATTATATCCTGGACTATAATATTATACAGGATTAAGGATACAAAATGATGTGCCTTATCAATAATATTTTTGAATCTCAGACCACAGACATGATAAGTGAAAACAGATTGTGCATTTCCTCATAGATAATATAAGATTATTAAGATCTTATATTATCTATGCATTTCCTATACTGCAATCTGTTTTAGATTCTGAGTGAAACGAAGAATGTATTGATTTACAATGACGCGTGTTTTTTTTAAATTTTTTTTTATATTTATTTTTATATTTTTTTATTTTTGTGTCTGTCGCCTTTTAGGACAGTAAAAATGCTTAGATTTTCTTCAACAGTATCTTTTCTGATAGGAAAGTGAATCTAGTTGGTACTTGGGGGGGGGGGGGTCAAAAGTAAAAACTCCCAGTAGTTTTCAAAAGCGCCGTAAAAAACTAAAGAAAAATTAAAGGGAAACTAGAATTTTTACGCAAAATCTATTTTTAACATAATCGACTTTGATTTTTGGTGTAACTTTAAAACAAATGACCGTTCAAAAATTGACAAAATATGTAAAAATCACGATAACTAGCTAATTATTTTGAGTTA
>NC_042493.1:56643162-56680963 GCF_005508785.2 Acyrthosiphon pisum
CTCCTGATATATTGTTACAATATCAGTTGAAAAATATTAAAAATACATTGGCACAATTTTTTTTTATAAGCATTTAAAGATCAAATTTTGACAAAATTTATTAAATTTTAATTTGAAAAATTATTTTGTAGTTAAAAATTTATAAAATGTTCAATTTTTGTATCTAAGAATTGAAAATTTAAAACAAGATTCCACGTAAGTAATTAATTCTGTTACCAAAAAATCTAAAAAATACATTTACGCAGTTTATTTTTATAGTCATTTTAAGTACAAATTTGGACGAAATTACATATTAAAAACCTAGGATAACTATTTTAGTTATTTTGTTGTGATTGTATAATATTATTCGTGGGTACTTGAAACTTCTAAAGTATACTATTATATATCTATGATAGTACCTACCACGGTTTTTTGTTGATGTATAACGCGTTATAAGTACCTAATAAATATTATGATATGATTAATTTGGAATTTATTATAGGTACCTAATATAATATTATGTCTTATACCTAGACTAACATACCGTCTCCGCTCAGAATCGTTTTTCTTATACAATGATATTATATCATTGAATTCAAATTTAATACCATCCATTATACAGTGACCCACTTGTAACCTACTGTACAGCAGAGCGAAATCCACTTACCCACCTTTTTTAGTTTTTTTTTTCTATAAATATCAATAAAAATTTATTTGTTGGGTAAAAAAGCATGAAAATGTAATGTAAGGCTCCTGATATATTGTTACAATATCAGTTGAAAAATATTGAAAATACATAGGCACAATTTTTTTTTTTATAAGCATTTAAAGTTCGAATTTTGACAAAATATATAAAATTTAAAATTTAATAATTACTTTTAGTTAAAAATGTATAAAATGTTCAAATTTTATATCTGAGGATTAAAAATTTAAAACAAGGTTTCAAGTAAATAGGTTATATATATAAATTACTTTATTCACAATAATATCATCAAATATACTTAGTAATATCATAGACTGACTGACCGTTTTCGACCAGAATCGTTTTTCTAATACAATGATATATCATTGAATTCAAATTTAACACCATTAATTACGATGACCCACTTGTAACCTACTGTACAACAGAGCGACATCCACTTACCCACCTTTTTTATATATTTTTTATTTTTTATTTTTTCATTTTTGTGTCGGTCATCACGGTTCGGGGCAGTAAAACTGCTTCGATTTTCTTCAACAGTAACTTGTTTGATGGGAAAGTGAATCTAGTTGGTGCATTCGGGAGGTCAAATTTGAAATTTCCATAGTTTCAAAGCTTATATTTATTTTTATTATAATTTGCAATATTTTTATTTTAAACTTAATTTTCGGCTATTCACAGAGGAATTATTGTTGAATTTGTCAATGACTTCTACTATATTGATAATTCTTTTTTTTTTCAATTTGTAATGTACCAAGATTACTTAATCGTTCTTGACCCATTGTGTTTCTCAGATAAGTTTTAAGTCTTTTTAGACATGAAAATGATCTTTCACAGCTGGTAGTATTGTAATACACAGTGGGTATAGTAAGAAATATAAGAATAATTTATGTTAAAATCGGAAATCCATTTTGAAAATCATCATTCTTAATAAATTCTATTTTCTTTACCATAATAGTAGTTGCTCTAAAGAGTTACGTTTGCAACACCTGAAAATTGTTTTTACCTCAACGCTCAAACCTCAATTACACCACTGTGTCTCTCTTTATATTATTATTATCTGTATGGATCAAACTACAATATAATAGTATAATACCTATATTATATTATTATTATATTATTATATCGCACTATCGCAGTAATACGTATAGGATACTATTCTATATCTTGCTGTTCACGCCTAGACGACAACTAAAAACGCATACGCATCAGTAAAATGTAGTCGAATAATATTATTTACAGTAAGAACGTCATATATCGTGCGTGTTTTTTTTTTTACATCCTGTATACAAAATGTCTATCGGTGCCTCGATTTCAACATATCGTATCTCATATTTTAGCAAATTGGATCAACATACTTTAGATAGGTCCTTTTTCGATTTTCTTAATAACTATTTAATGCCACAGGAAAAACCACTGACAAATTACGAAAAACCACTAAAAATGGGATATTAATTTTAACGTATTGTTTATCAGTTTATCACCATAGAAACGAATAAAAATAAAAATAAAAAGTGGGTAAGTGGATGTCGCTCTGCTGTACAGTAGGTTACAAGTGGGTCACTGTAATGTATGGTGTTAAATTTGAATTCAATGATATAATATCATTGTACGTATAAGAAAAACGATTATGAGCGAAAACGGTCAGTCAGCCTATGATATTACTAAGTATATTATTTGATGGTATTATTGTGTATAAAGTAATTTATATATAACCTATTTACGTGGAACCTTGTTTTAAATTTTTAATCCTTAGGTTTTTGAAAAAGGTAGACAAACTTATGAGGAATCATTTTTACGTATTTTGTCAATATTTGAACTTTAGATGCTTAAAAAAAAAAAATTGTGACTGGATTTTTAATTTTTTTCATCTGCCTTTGAAACAATATATTAGGAGTTATTAGTTATTCTACTAAAGTTTCAAGCTTTTTAACCAATAAATAAAATTTTATTGATATTTATAGAAAAAAAAAAATAAAAAAAATGGAAACTGAAAATGTCTGTATACAGCTTAATATTGGAAAATTTTGTGGTGTGTAGAATATGCTAATATAAACATTCAGTTAAAATGTCATGTACCTACGGTCACTTATTTTAGAGTGGCACGAAAAACCAAAATTGATTTTCTCGAAAACAGATTTTGCGCAAAAATACCCGTTTTTCCTAATTTTTTTTTCACGTCACTTTTGAAAACTACTGGGAAATTTTTACTTTTACTTTTACAATTGTATAAGTCATACGCAATGTGGTTGTGATCCCACGAGACTTAATTTTTTAAATAGGTAATTTTGTTTTCTGTAAAAATATTTTCCACTTTTACGAAGCGAATTTTCTGTATAATTAGGTAGACAGGTACTTAGTAGTTAGTACTTTTAACTTTACTATAGATATTTTTAACAATTATATAAAAGAAAATGTTACAATTAAAATTTTGTTTAAAGGGTGTGTGGAGATTGAAAGACTTTCGAGGGAGCTAAGGCCTCTTCTAATTTCTAGCTATTTGTTTCTGACACTTAATTAGAGTCAAATTATTAAAATCACGCCGAGTCGAAGGACGATCCGACGATATGTAGTTTTGGTCCAATACACATTTGAAAATGTGTTTCATGTTTTGGAAACAAGCGGCAATATTTTACAATTCCCTTGACATTTCCATTTTGATAACACACGCTCGCCGACGAACTTACTGATAATACGAGTTCCGAACTTCTGATTGTGAACATTATCAAAATATTGATAGAAGAATAATTTCAAGTTATGATATTTATTATGTATTCTCTTATTTTATATGCCTATTAATTATTATTGTTGCACTGTTGTGCGTTTGAGTTCATTATCGCTTAGCTACTCGAGTTCCTGGTCACGTTCATATGAACGTAGTGCGATCGTTGTAAACGCCACATAAATATATTATCATCATGGACAAAATATTGTACATCGTCTCGGCGACGCATTTGATTCTCTGCCCGTTCACCAAAGTCGAAGAGAGTTTCAACATACAAGCAATGCACGACATTTTGTACTCTAGGACTAATTTATCTCAGGTGTGTGTAGACAAAGTTTTATTGACGATAAATCTGTTGCGTTATTTGCGGTGGGAATGTTGGGATTTCCAAATCTCATTAACTGTGAAGTTGCCAAGCCTAGAACCGTTTTTTGGGTTACCTATTTAAGATATTTTGATATACAATTAGAAATATCCATATCCTTTGTACCTATATTAATTTAACTATCTTTTCAATCTTTTATGAACTTATTTTTTTAATGACATTAGAAAGTTAGGTAATATTTACATTTTAAAATGTTTAATATTTCTACATATTATATTGAATATTTTCTTAAAATAAAAACAATCTGATTTAAATACAGAAGAAAATTTAAATTAAAAATAATTTTCTGTCTATATATATGATATTGGTACCCACAATTGTATAAATTATGAAGGTTAATTATCTAATTAAAAAAAAAAAATCAAGTTAACAATTTACGTAGGTGAACTTACTGATGTTAATGTTAATATTCTTGGTTATAGAAGAATCACTTCAATTCCCGTATTATATTATATTGCCCTGAATTTACTAATTTCCCTACAATAAGTTATAAATACAAAATAAACTTGATCAAAATTTCAACTTGAGTTATAACTTTTCTATTATGAAACTAAAATTATATTTTTTGTTCAGTGTTTATTTTGGTTTTGTATTATAACAACTTATATATATATTTATATATGTACACATAATATTTTATTATATTATATAATAGTAAATCTATGTTATTAAACAATTCTATTATTTATATTAGTTATACATCATTTTTTTTCAGTATGATCATTTAGAATTTCCTGGTGTTGTACCAAGAACATTTTTGGGTCCACTGTTCATATCAACGTTGTCATTTCCATTTGTCTCTGTTCTTCAATATCTTCATTTCAACAAAATGATTAGCCAATTATTAGGTAAAATTGGTATACTATTAATTATTATTTATATATTATATTTTAAAATTAATTAATATTTTAATTTACAGTTCGTGCAGTGTTAAGTGTTGTAGTAGTTACAAGTATCAAATACTTTATTAAAAGTATTGCAAAGGTATTTGGAAATGGCGTTGGAAACTGGTTTATAATCTTAACAGCGTCACAGTATCATTTAATGTTTTATTCAAGTCGTCCACTCCCTAATATCATGGCATTTCCTTTAGGTCAGTATTTACTAGGTAAAAGTTAAATATCTATATGATATCTATATACAGTATTGTAAAGACTTACATAATACAGTACTGCAGCTTACAAAACATAATTACAATTATTATAATATAATGTATATGAGTATTATGTTGGAATGTTAATAATGTAAAAAAGCTCTGAGAATTATAAACTGTAGTACTATTTTAAATGACTTATTATCAAGGCCCAGGAAATTCTAGCATATGTATATAAATTAATGTTTTTTTTTTTAAATTTTATTTTCCATATGTCCCAATTCTTAGTGCTATTTATAGCGCATATTTTAACGTTTTTTTAGTGCAAATTAAAGTCGTTAATAAAAACTTTCTAAATGATGTAAGTACCGGGCCTTGCTTTTATCTAAATAGATGCTTATAAGACTATCCTGTTTGAAACAGTAAATATAAATATTTATATCAGTATGTTAAATTAATTTTAATCATAAAAAATGAATGATAAATATTGTTTAAAATGTATTGTTTCGGGTTTTTACTTTACAATACTATAAGTTAATGTTACATTAGTTGAGAATTTTAAAATTATATTAGTTTTTTCGTTAGGAATACAGTCATGGTAGCACTGAGTTCTTGGATTAGAGGAAAACATACCTTATTAATATGGAGTTCGGCGATTGCTGTTTTAATATTCCGTTCAGAATTGGTTATTTATCTAGGTATTATTATACTGATGGAGTTGTTATATAAGCGTCTTAAACTATTCAGGTATGTGTTATAGTTATTATTTCATAATTATCACTTGATTTAACTAGGTATAAGTTTATATAATTATATAAATTTTAAATTTTTATTTGTTAGGGGACTAAAAATTGGATTTTTGGCGGCAGCAACTGTTTTGAGTGCAAGTATTGTCGTTGACTCTATATTTTGGGGTCGTCCAGTTTGGCCTGAAGGAGAAGTATTGTGGTTTAATACAGTACTAAATAGAAGCAGTGAATGGGGTGTATCCTTTTCAAAATATTTAATGAAAAATACTTAAAAAATTTACAAATAGACAAAAGCAACAATTTTTAGTATTAAACATCTTTAAAATGTTGCCATACAGATATTGAAAACAGTAGATAGAATAAATTAGTTTAATTCATAATCATGTTTCAAAGCAGTCAATTTTCAGATGTCATAATAAAAATTTTGATGCTTCATATCTATGAATAATTAATAATTTTTCCAAACAATTTTTGTAAAAAAAAAATAAAACGGCTTATACATAATATATGCTTTTAATTTATTAAAATACTTTTGAAATTTATTATAAGTTGACCATAACGGCATAACATGAATAATAAATACAAAATATGTAAGTACTTGTATTATATTCTAAATAAATAATTGCCAAGTTGCTTAAAAAAATAATTTTTATTGAGTAAAATCAATTTAAATATTAACTTAAAAATAATAAGTTATTACAGTCGAACTTGGTTAACACAAAGTTGAAGGGACCGGCCAAACAGTTCAAGATATTGACAATTTCGAGTTTTGATGATTATAAATTTAAGGAAATTGTTATGTTAATATTGTTTGTTTATAGTTATGTTTTATAATACATACATATTATTCTTAATTACATAAAATTAGACTACACCATTTTTATGGTACTTTTATTCAGCAATACCGCGGGGTGTTGCATTTTCTATATTTTTAATACCCTTTGGTGTGATATACGATGTTCGAGTAACGAGGCTTCTTATTCCAACATTGATGTTTGTATTGATTTATTCAATACTGCCACACAAGGAACTTCGGTTTATTATTTATGTATTTCCAGTTTTAAACGTATCAGCTGCTACCTGTTGCAATAGAGTGTATGTTTGAATGTTATTATTAAATAATTATCCAGTCAATAAAATAAAATCATTTATAAACTTATCGTTTACAGATGGCGAACTAGATTTCGACCAAAAGGACTCAAGAATCTAATTGCTCTTGTATTCTGTGTTGGTCATATTTTTGCAAATTTGGCTTTTACAGTAATTCTATTGAGTGCTGCAATTAAAAATTATCCAGGAGGCCATGCAATGACACTATTGCACACATTTGAATACAATCATCTAGATGCTAATTATACAATACACATTGACAATCTTGCTGCACAAACTGGAGTAACTCGATTTACACAACTCAGTGATCATTGGATGTAAGTAATACAATACACAGTAATGTTATCTTGATTTGTTCTTTGAGTTTTCAACTAATACCATGGTAGCTCTATAACTATGTTACTACAACTATTTGAATCAATTTCTTTTACTTTAAACCCTAAAAATCTTAATACATTTTATTCATTATAATATGAAAATCCTAATGTTTATTGACATTTATGACATTTTAAAGTATTTTCATGTTTTTGTCCTCGAAAAATAAACAATAATGTAAAAATAATTATATTAATCTAATTTTTTTCACTTTATCAATAGGTATAGTAAAAAAGAAAATCTGAAACCAGGATGTGAAGAGCTTATGTCGTTTACACATTTAATTGTTGGATCAAGTAGCCGAGATAATGAAGAAATGCTACATTACCGAAATACTCATGGTGTCATGTCTACTGTACCAGGATTTTCTCATATTTCATTTAATTATAATACTTTTCCACCGCTCAAAATAAAAACTAAAACACAAATATTTTTGTTGAAAAAAAAAATTATTAAATCAGGTGTTAAGCAAAATATAAAGAAAATTGTTGAAGAATTCAAAAACGAACAAGATCCTGAGAAAAAGATTGATTTAAACTTAGATTTGTTAGACAAAAGCATTAAAAGAAATAAAATAAGCAAGAGTAAATAAATTTAGTTTTTGATATAATACAGATAAACTTTGGTGAACTTTATACAATTATACATTTATACCATAAATCTATGTTAGAATAATAATGAAAAATATATAAAAATTAAAATTATCTGTTTCACTGAAGCTGTATCAATTCAAATAATTTATTTTGTTGTTTTGATTTTGTTTTTTCCAACACGGAAGTAGCAATGTTTTTTTTTCTATGGCTTAATTTAAAAGGGATATTTTTAGTATAGTTTCATAATGGTCTGTAAGACTGAAGTAAAATGACCTATATGTTTATAAATTAATTGTGTAAGCAGCATTTAATGTACTGAATTCTTCTTTAATTTCTTGTCTAGTGCTAGAAAAATGTATACATTGAGATAGATTTTTTTTAGATCCAAGCCTGAGGGCTGAGACTTAAATTGATTGTTTGAGTTATACAATGATTAACTAATTTTAATTTAAAATTTATTCAAATTATATTATTTAAAGTTTGAGTTGCATTAAATTCCTCTTAAGTTAATAAAAACAAAATTATCAATGACTATTAAATATATGCATTACTATTATTGTTAAATATTTCATGTAACTATTATATTATATTATATTATATAATATTGTATTTATTAATAGACATTGTACATAATACACATAATATTACAATTAAAAATAGTTATACTGTCAATTTTTAAAACATGAATACTTAACGATTCCTGTGGTTTTTGTAATTTAAAATTATGATTTTATGTTAACAATTGCTTAAATTAATTGTGTTGTATTTATTATTTTAATCTATTAATTAATATTTATTAATTATCTTATAATTAATTAATCATTGAGAAGAATATTTTATTTTTGTAATTGTTTGATGTTTAATTAAAAATTAATTAAATATTGGAACTTGATTGTTACCTAATAAACTAAATAGCTTATTAGAAATTAAGTTAATTTATATTTCCAATCAATGCTCTGTATTTAAAAATAAAAACTGATATCATTATTTTGGTTTTGAACTTTTTAATTTTTGTGTAATTAGATCAAATTTTAATTTCAAATGTATAGCTGTTGCAAAACTAAAATTCATTATAATAGTGGAAATATTTAATTTCAGAAGTTGGAGAGAACAAGAAACAGCAAGTAGACTTGTGCTTCACAATGTTTACCAGTAGAAATCTGAACTTATCTGTAAGACTTACAGTGTAATTGATCACTGATATTATGTTACTTGTGTTTCAAGGTTTGTGTTTCACTTGTGTATAGCCATTACCTAAGTTACTAACTAGGTACCTATCTTCTAAAATGTATCGT
Organism: Acyrthosiphon pisum; assembly: GCF_005508785.2. NCBI lineage: Eukaryota > Metazoa > Arthropoda > Insecta > Hemiptera > Aphididae > Acyrthosiphon > Acyrthosiphon pisum. The sequence goes on from NC_042493.1 coordinate 56,652,167, forward strand.
CGTATTGGTTAGCCAAAAAGGTAGTTTAATTATGAATAATAGGTACATAATCTGAAACATCCGATTAGTAAGCAAGTTCGAAGTGGTCCCAATGAACTTTTTTTTAGAAGAGACTTGTTAGTAAAAATACTAATGTGACATAGGACTTAAGTAGCTATATCTCCAGGGTAGGCACAGGCATAGAATTTAGTTGTACACACATGACATGTTTAGTGTGTACGGTGTTACGGAGAAGAAAAATAGTATGTCCAATGAAATCACAAAATAAAATTTATAATTGAATAAAAAAAATGGGTGTTTGTTACTGAGGGAATTTGACAAGGCTTGGCATTAACGAGTTAAAAGTTAAAATTAAGTTAAAATGTTAAGTTAATTAACTCGTTTCTTTTTTTTCAAATTAAATTTTAACTTAATAAGTTACTTTTTTCAGGATAAACGTGTTAACTTCAAGTTAATTTTATTTCAAAAGTATTTAACTTAAGTTAATTTTCGTCAGAAGAATAATACAAATTCTCGAATTGGTTTTTACTTTGATGTATAATTTTAAACTTCCCTAGTAATTTTCTTGAGCGTAAATAAAAACTATCTAACAAATCATATTATGTGTCTGGAATTTTTTATTTATGCAAATTAGCAAATTTTAACTTAACACTAAGTTCAGTTACTTTTTTTTCAAAGTGAACTTTTAACTTAACGAAAAAAAATACGAGAAACTTTTAACTTAACTTAACTTAATTATTTTAAAATAATTTAACCTAACGAGTTAAAAAAAAAATCGTTTTAACTTGACCAGTCTTGGAATTCAACAGTAAATCCAGTCGTAAAACTTTTAGAACACCGTCATTGTGTTCACCCCCCCCCTCCTCATAGAAAAAGAATTCATTAATATATCATAACGAAACAAGTCTATTTTGTCCACGATATTATTAAAAGACACACAACTAGAATATGATTAAGTTTGTGTTTTCATTTCGTTTCATTTTTTGGTGCTAAACGCGGCGGCGTACACGACGTCACCGTTGTGCGGCACTGGCTGTCGAGCAAAAAACTGGCTAGGCTCAACCTCGGAGGGTGGACTGTACTTGTGATCCACGATCTCCTTGGTACGGAAGGTGCAATCGGCATTGATGTATTTTCCTTTGAAGATAAAATTGTAAACGGACCTTGGCACGATGGTACTGAGCGGGCGCAGTCCCGCTGGCGGATCCTTGGTAAACGGTGGAACCAATTTTCCGTTATTCAGCGACACGGTTAAAAATTTCAAATATAGGTCACGTTCTTCACGCATATCGTCGCTGTCCTTCATCGTGTCCATCCTACGAAAAACAGACGGCCCATCATGAATTGTACATTAAACATTACATATTTAGATAGGTACCTAGGTACTTATATAATATACTATATATATATAGGTACCTAGGTACCTACTATATATAGGTACCTACCTACCTACTTAGTGGCGCACACACGTCCTCCCCCCTTGGGTTAAGGGGTCAACTAATATCCTCGTAGTGAGAAAAAAAATTTCATAATAATAACCTTTCGATCCACGTGTAAACTTTGAGCCGTTCTTTGACCGACACAAGTTGCGCGAGCACAATCGCGTATTGCCGGTCGCACGCGTACGATTCGTCCGAGAAAACGGTCAGCGGTTCGACCGCCAAAGGTTTCTTTTCTCCTAAGTCGACGGTCGGCGATGATTGTTTGGGTGACGTATCCTCAGGAGAAGCTTCAGACGCAGTGGTTGCCACCAGATCTTCGTTTTCCGTTGACATTTGGTCCGTAAACGTTTTATTACAACAATTTTGATTTTTTGTATGGATACAATAGTATTAAAAGACGACGATTAGTTAGTGAAAATCCAGACGGTGACGGTCTCGGCAACAAGATGAGAACTATTGGATGGTTGAAAACCAGGCATGAACAAATAATTGTTTGGTTAGATTGAATGAGTGAATATGTATAGGTACATATAGAATAGGTGTCTTCGTGTCATGGATACGCGTCCGAAGTTTTTTTCGTTTGTCGAGCCAATTATATATTGTTTTATAAATTGTGGGTATACCTACTCAATAGCTATAATTATAAAGGTTGATTATAATGGATGGTGGGAGCTTATATACTTAAATTTACTTTCTTATACCTACTGAACACGAATTATATTTTACTTTGACCCAGGAACAAAATACTTAGGTAGGTACCTATCTAGTAAGTTAGAAATTGAAATTATACCTACAGGTAATCATATAATTTAGTATGGGTATAACTTTAAGGATACCTACCTAACTATATGTTTATGAAATGATATTATATTAAAATTGAATCGGTCATTTCAATAACGACGTAAGTCATTAAATTTAAACTTTACAGGAACTAAAAAAAACTTTACTACTCCATAAATACAACTTTTTTTGCATTAACACCTATTTACTAATTTATTTTTATGGTTTCTGATATTCATAATCCATAGTTTTAAATAGTCCAACTTTTATCAAAATGCATCAAATTGAGATAAAACATATTTGACTTGCGTTGTTTTTGCAGGGAATATTCATAATATACAATCTAAGTCAAATTAATAAAATTAAATAGATAAACATCGAAGTATTAGTGGTTTTATTACTATTATAATAATATTACACAAGATGAAATACATATTTTTTCTAAAATAAACAATAACTTAACTTTTTTGAATGGATAGGTAGGTATCCACTTTTAAATTATAATAGTGTTACGCCGTGACTTCAATTATACAAAAACGATTGTAGTGCCCAGTGTATGGAATTGTGGTGTATACCTACATATTACTTACATCCACATAAAAATGATTGAACATTTTTAAACGCTAAAATAGATATTAAATAAATATTTAATTACAAACACCTACGTACATACTATAAATTAAAAATAAAGTGGGAAATATTAAATTAAAAAACAATCTATGTTCAAAGTTCAAAATATTATATATGTAGATCCCTATTGAATACACATTTATATTATAATTTTCAAACATTAACAATAATATTTTGTTTTTTATTATATAACCCCGAAATAAAATATTACGTTTCCTAACAACGATAAAAAATATTAATAATAATAATAATAATAATTATATACAATATTTAAAATACCTATTATAAAATAAAAAATAAAAATATTTAGAATGATCGATATACATCAAATAATACAAATAATTGTCAAACGAATAGTTAATGAATGTATGTACCTATTCTTTTATAAGAACCATTTTCTAAAAAAAAAATAACAAATACAGTTGCATTTTTAAAAGTTTATTAATATTTTAGGAAACAATTGAATAATTCATTTTTTTTTTTGGGGGGGGGGGTCTAAGCCTCCAGCTCCCCCTAGTTGCACTTATGCCTATTTCCTATACATATTACTGTGTTAGTGTGTTACTATTTCGTCTAACATGATTAGGAATGGGTAATTCCCAGGTATTCACGGTAATCAAACTCAAATATTGAGGAAACGAATTATAGTTTATGCATTATACATATAAATAATGGTGTAGGTATTTCATTTGAATATTCAAGTTTTTAAACCTTTTCCTTTTTTTCATTTTTTAATATCAATAGTTTTTTGTAATTCCTAAGAATTTCCTATTCCGGCCATTCGGGAATTCCTGGGAACGGGAATATTCTTTCCCTCTGTCATTACCCGAAATTTCCGGGTTTGCCAACCCTAATCATGATGTGGTAAGAACAAAACTTCGTAGGTCACAGCACTAAACATGGATGAGGGTGCAGTGTGTCTTGTTTTTATATAATCCCAGCATCTTTATTGTGTGAATATGGTAACCCTGAATTCATATTGCAAAAATCAATACGAGTACAATTAACAACAATGAACTTAACTCGCACTGTGTATACTTAAGCAGATATAGACATATTATATAGTAGGTACTTAATAGTTACCTATAATAATAATTTAAAGTTGTAATAAAACACATTTATTCGATTTTCAAAAGAACAATATGGAGACACCTGAATCATTAACCACCTGTAATGAAACGAGTAAGAATATACTATATAGAAAATGTATCTACGTATAAAACATGATAATGTTACGTTTAAAATAATATAGGTATTGAAATATACCAGCTACTTGTATAATTTATAGGAAATATACCTACCTAATAAATTTCCATGTTAAAAACTTTCAACTAGATATAAAGTATATTTATATTTAATAATATTTAACACCTATTCATTCAAAAATAAATAATAAAGCCAAATGAACCTATTCATTAAATTAAGCTACCCAATATTATTTTAATGTTTTATACGTAAGATACATAATTGATAGGTATTTTGGCCACTATTTAATTTTATGTTGAAATATATGATATATTTCATTGTTATTGGGACCGTGAGTAAGTTATAAATTTATAAAATTCCATGATTTAAAAAAAAAAATATTAACCAACAATTCCAATTTTGTATTCATAAAGGGACATATCGACTGTTTGCAGGCTAATTGACGTAAGCGCCAAAAACCAAATTGTTCAGGAGAGACTAAAAACCATTTAAGAGAGATTACGTTGTTCTATATTTATAAACTATCGTTTTTTGGTTGTAACTATACCAAATATTTGTTCTTGTATAATAATAATACTTAATTTTTTTTTTTTTTTTAATTTAAATTTAAGTTTTGTCACTTACGACCTATTTTAAAAACATTAAAAAAAAAAAGGCGTTTACGCCAGACTATTTATTTTTGATTTTTTTTTAATAATTAGTTTATAATAAAATTATTACGCCATGTAACAATATTTTCGAGCAATTCTAAGCAAATAATTGTTGTTTCAAGATAAGACTTAATTAAAAAAGTGGAAATACCTGTTTTTAATAAAAATAAAAACTATAACATTACCTGTATTACATGAAAATATATCATTTGTACTGCATAATTAGTTTATATAGTCTACTTGACTAGGTAGTAAGTAGTAAATTATTATGAAATTATCCTTTGAATAAAACAAATAACAATATTGTATTGAAAACATAATAGTCTTTAATTAAAAAGTAGAGATACCTCTGCATTTATAATAATAAAATAAAATAAAATCACCTGTAAATAAAAACTTAATTGTAATAATATTATTTTAATATTACATATTATTATTATGTATATAATATTCAGTCTTCTTGACTAGTTAATAAGTAGAAAATCACCCTAAAAATAATAATATTGTATTAATAACAAAATAACATAATAGTCTATAGTTAAAAACTAAAAACACCTCTGCGTTTAAAATAAAATAAAATAAAATGAATCAACTGTATAATATAAAAACTTAATAATAATAATATTTTAATATTGCATATTATGTAGTTAATGTTCAGTCTTCTTGACTACTAAATAAGTAAAAAATTATCCTAAAAATAATAATATTGTATTAATAACAAAATAACATAATAGTCTATAGTTAAAAACTAAAAACACCTCTGCGTTTAAAATAAAATAAAATAAAATGAATCAACTGTATAATATAAAAACTTAATAATAATAATATTTTAATATTGCATATTATGCAGTTAATGTTCAGTCTTCTTGACTAGTAAATAAGTAAAAAATGATCCTTTAAGTAACAATAAAAAAATTAGACCAATTAAAATTATCTTGAAACATAATATTTATAATAATTACTAATAGTCATCAGAAACATCAGAATCTTCAATATCAGACTCGTCAAGACAGTCTCTAATTGTCTCACTAGAATTCATATCATAGTACTCTGCATGAAATCTGTTAATCAATAATATTATATTATTATACATTTGTTAAACCAGTGCAAAATAGAATTAAAAATTATCTTACTTTTCTGGGATGATACCATTCTTGCACAAATCTGACAAATCTTTGAATTTGGCAGATGAAATGGGTAATTTTCTTTCATAGCATTTGTTTGGCAATGTTGGTGTTTGTGCAAATCTCCCTCTTTTTTTGATGACATGTAGTTTTTTGGGACATTCTTCAAATTTATAAGATTCAAAAATCATTATATCTACATCTTCATCTTTTTTTATGAATAATTATGACCTCAATTTAGAGTTCATTACTCTTTCACCAGTTTCTGTTATTAGAATGTTAGGGAAAAATGTAGTAGAAAACTGTTTCCAATCCAAAAAATCTGTTGATTTTAATTCAATTACTTCTAAAGGTCTGGGATTTGTTCAAGCATTCCTTATTATTGGTGGCCATTCACTAGGTGTCCATACAGTAGTTTTTTTAATGAACAGTTCAATAGTAGCATGGATGCTATCTACTGGCATATAGGTATGCCCAGGTAGTAGAAATGTCAACTTAATTTCAGTTATACATTTTAATTCAAACTTAAGGACATACATAATCATTGCAAACATTGCTTTATTCTTATTTTGGCCTGCACATGAGTCACAAAATAATGCAATAGATGTTATAGATTGGCGTTGGTCAACACTATTTAAATAATTATAAATGCATGAAACTATTTCATTGCAACCTCTATTACCTATTGTCTCACCCCACAAATAACAAAAAGCATTTTGGTTTCTACTTTCATAAATGGTTAAATTATAGGTACTAAATTTCCGACTATAATATAAGTTCATATTATCACCCTTGGGAGTATTTAAAACTTTTTGTAAGTCGAAGCTGACACATAATGACATAGTATTGTCTAATGGTTTTTTATATTTTAGAAACATAGCTTTACAGTCTTCTTTGTCATTTATATGTTTTTGATGATTTATGATTGATTCATCTTGTGAACTATCTCCATTCAAATTAATAATATTATCAAATTTAGAACATGTACGCCATTTATCCTTTTTAGGTAAATGAAAACCTATATTATATTCTTCTGTGAATACTTTTCTAAAAAAAAATTTAGAAACAGGTATATCATTATTTGTTTTGCAATAATCTTTATAAATGGCATAAAGTCGAAGAATATTCATAAACTCTGCTGGTAAGTATTTTTTGGTTGTCGATGCTCGGCAATAATGTGAAGGAACAGCAGGTAGATTTTTAATAAATTCATGAAGTTTAGAAACTGTTATTTCATTTATTTTATTCTTGGGAATTACTTTTCCACGACCATCACTGAGTGCTGTAGCAACTGGTGAAGAATTCTTAATAGTATAAAGCAAAAATTTTTGTTTTATATCTAACATCGTTAATAAATACTGCTGACAAACTTGATATTTTTCACCCATGTATGACAAAAAATAGCTGTAGGTGTTGGAACGTCTACTGATGATTTTGGTTCTTATTCTTTTAACACTTCCTTTTATAGCACATTGAATTAAAAAGTCACGTTGTCTTGACTTATTTCCAAGTTTCCAAAAATTATCAAACATAATTTGTCTATCATTTTCAGAAAATTTTTCATAACATTTGAATTGACATTTTTTTTTAGTTATACATGAATTTGTTTTAACAAATTTACCTACACCATTTAATTTTTGTAGTTTAGTTGCACGTATGTTAACCTTCTTCTTTTTTTTTCCCCTCTTGATTATTTCTTCATAAATATTATTATCTACCACAACAGTATTGTTTTTAAAATCTGTATTACATTCATCAGAACTCTTATCTTTCATAATTTGACTAAACAAAACATTTGTCAAACGAACATTTTCTGAATTAGGTAATATTATAGAGTTGACACTACTTACAACATCATTATTGCATTGCTTGGTAGCAGCGGCGATTAATTTATTTGCTCGACTTCTGGACGTCATAATTCAAATTTCAATTAAAATAACAGACGCGAGATGGAAACATTCAAACTAGTTATAAAAATAGTAAAAAGAATAATTATAATTATTAAGAAATCAAAAATCCGTTTTAGACTTTTAGTCGTAATCACCAATAACGTTATCAGATAAATGCGCGGGAAAACATGTAAAACGTCGTAAGCAACAATAATGCATAGATATTAAAGAATGGATAGGCCATTTAATAGCTATATTAATAAAATAAAGAGTAGTGTGCCGGAATGGGGAAGAGAGAAAGACTGTTTTTTATCATTGCTTCTCATTCTGACCTTAGATCATATACATGATACATATACATATACATATACATATCATATACATCATACATCATACATCATATGATCTAAGATTCTGACAGAGGTCTTATCATAAATGATATACAATAATTATACATATATCTATTTGTGATAAGACCTCTATAATCTCAACAAATGTTCATGTTCGTTCCCGTAAATGGCCTATCCATTCTTTAAGGCGCCCGATGCCTATGTGATTTTGACCTCAAAAACACGGTTTACGGGAATAATGATCCTGCCCTGTAGAGTTAACCAAATTTGATAATTTTTTTTTTTATTAATAGAGGAGAATATTCTACAGCCCGCATCGAACTCCTTTTTTCGATATTTTCATCTCAAACTTAATTATAAGTCTTTAAAAAAAAGACAATTTTTAGCTTTTTTATAAATTATTTTATACTATTATTTAAAATAAAATACAAAATCAGAGATCGATGCGGGCTGTAGGAAGTCTTCTTCTTTCAGATAAAAAAATACTCATCAAAATCCGACAATTCTATAAAGCTTGAGAGTTATTTCCGTAAAGCAACTTTTTTCAATATAATACACCCTATCAACCACCCCTAAATAGTTATCGGGTAGTAGATTAGTGGAAAAGTCTTATAATTGAGGTAGCAACTAAAATATAAAATTTAATTTTCAAATTTTATAGAATTGTGGAAAATTTGAAAAACTGGCACCGCGGGACCCTTAATATCTATGCAATAATGTCGCATAAGCAATTTCACATTTTTTCGAATGTCGCTTACATCAATTTAGTGGTGCTTACGACCTAAATATTTATAACTGTTAAACATTTTTGTCGCTTACGAAAAACACTTAAACATCGATAAAATGAATTGTATTCAATGTATCGATACCAGAGTCAGCGCTATCTATGCGTCGTAATGTCGCTTATGCCAAAATGACAAAAAGTGAATTTAGAGAAATTGGTCGCTTACGCCAAATAGCCTTCTCACCGTCGATTATTATCTTCAAAAATATACTTTTTGATTTGTATTTAAACATTTTGTTTTGTATTGACACCTTGCACACCCCTTACCCATAGATGCAACTAGGGTTAAAATTCTGGTGGGGGGGGGGGCAAAGCCCACCAACAAAACTATTTATTTAAAATAAAATATAGTGGGCTTATATCTAAATCAATAAGGGATGTTTTAGGGGGGCTAAATCGTAATCAGAGGGCTAAGCCCCTCCCTAGTTGCACCACTTCCCTTACCTCAACCTACGTTAGGCCGCTGCATTTTATTAGCTTCGGGCATCACATTTCCTAGATCCAGCACTGCGTATATTATTATACACATAGGTGGAACTACGGGGTGTACCAGTTGTGCCAAAGCACACCCTAAAGGCATAAAGTAAATTAAATTAATAACATTTAATAATATACATACACATTAATTGAATTTCAGTTTTTTATAAGTAAAACTAGGGATCAAAATGCTGGAAAATTTCGGAAAAAAATGTTTTTTTTCCCAGAGCCTCGGAAAACGTGGAAAAATTGGAGAATATTGAAATAATACATTTCCGAAAAAAACCGAAGTTTTCGGAAAATTAAAAATTTTATTTATACGTTCCATATCAAATTGGTATTTATGTGTGAGTGTATTTCCCCGAAAATAAATCACCTGTATTTTTAAATGTTAAAAATTGTATACTTAATGTCTATTTATGTTTGTAACAACTAATAACTATAATAAGGTATTATAGTAACTGGCTGATAGGTTTATAAATTATATTACAGTGACTGGTGAATGGTGAGTGATGACTAGTAACTATTTGATAGTTTGTATATTATCAAAATTAGTGAGTGGGTAATAAAATATATTAAATATATATTTAAATATAAAATAATATTAAGAAATAATAAGAAATAACTAATTAGTAAATACTTAATAGTTAGTACTTTAGTAGTTAATATTACAAATTATAATTATTTATAAATCAAGTATAGAATCCTCAAGATTTATCCACTACAGACTTTAAGTTAGGTATGGTATATATAATATGTATGTAATATGATTATCAACTATCATTATTTAATTAGATTATTTATACTATATACATTACTTTTTCAGTTCTTTTGAAAACAAAACCATTTTTTTTCATTCAATTTTTCAATTTTTTCAGGAAAAAAACCAGTTTTTTTCGTTAAAACCATTTTTCCGGAAATTTTAAATGAAACCAATTTTTCTCCCTAAATTTTGGAAATTTTTATCCCTAAGTAAAACTGCAAGTGTTCAGAATAATTCTCTAAAATAATAATTGCACGTATTTTTACCAATTGTTATTTTACATTTTTAATGAAGCCCGGATGTTTAGACTTTAAATCACTTCATTGTATTTGTTTATCGACTATCATTATTTCTTAAATTATATTCAATGTTATTGTCGTTGACACGAAAACTTCGGTATAATAAAATTATAGTGGTGGATGCCGGACGGTGATAAACTGATAACTATTTTTAGCGAAAAAATATTGCCTTTTCTTAGAAACCGACACCTCTCTGATATCGATGGTTAAGAAATAATACTTTGGTAGTTTCAAGTTTGGTAGGTATTTCATTTAACGAGATGTCGTGATTCGAGCAACTCATAGACACCATAATTTATATTATCGTTAACTATTTGAGTAAAACAAGTAGCAACCTCTATTTCGAATAGGAATTAACGGTTAATGTTGAAGCTTCTGAAGGTTACAGAAGAATTTAAAAGTTTTGTGCCATTTCAAAGACGATTGTTACTATAGAATATAAGTTAAAACAAATAACAATACATTTGTATCATAAATATTTATTATTATTATTATTATTTATTATTTATTATTATTTATATACTAGCGTTGTTTTAGTTTATTTAGTACCTAATAAATATAAAATAATGATTTATAAATTAATATTTCATGCGATTAAACAATAAATTATCATAATTCATAAGTAATGACTATACTTACATATTACATACCTATAATAGTAATATTGTATATTATTGTATCAGCCAATAGCCATAAAGCCATTATATTATACAATAGGTCATAGTATTGGTTAGAGAACAATGGTCGGATATTTAAAATATATTATTAACTTAAGTTTATTTTATATATCGTTCTATGGAAGACATTAATGAGCGAAAAAAAATTTCATATTACGGGTTAATTTGTTTATAGCCTCAGCTCTTAATTATAAAAAAACGACAAGAAAAAAGGCCGGGCACACTCAAATGTAAAACTCTGGGTCCACCTATAATTATACACAACTGTATGTTGACTATTGTGTATTGCATATTTGTATTATCTATATATTCGGATAATAATTTACTGGTATTTTTTTTTCAAAGACACCATTGGGGGAGGGGAAGTCACCTACTTGCCATACTGAAAATGTAATCGTAGAATCTACTATTTGGCATCAGGATTGAATTGTTAAAATGTATTATTTTTTTCTATGTTTTGTTTCCCAATTTATTATGAAAATTACAATTAATAATATTACCAGAAAATAACGTTATTATTAATTTAACGTATTTTTTCCGTTAACATATATTAATTTAGTGTTTATTATCCATTTGGGCTGGTCAAAACTCTCCCTTTCCTCTATTGAAAGCTGAAATGATCCACTAATTTAATGTATCTACCATAATATCATATTTTGTTAATTTGTAAATTTGTAAATCAGGTATAGTTATTCGATTTTTATAAACTTGGTTTCAATATTAATATTATATATAAATATATATATATTACCTATATTAAATTAGGTTGATATATACAATATTTTTTTGATGTGTAATATGTCATAATAGAAGCTTGGTATAAGTAAATAAATCAAAAATAAATTAGATATTTCAATACAATTTTTACAATAAATAATACTTCATGTTTATTATTTTATTTGTTTTCAGATGTTGAAAAAAAAGTTGAAGAAGAAAAAGTAACACAGGATGAATTAAATATTAAAAAGGAGCACAAAGATGCATTAAATTGTACTGGGTTTGAAAAGGACGAATGGTACAAATATTACTATATTGTCAAAGTAGTAGTGTTTACTTTGTTGATTTCGAGCTTCCTTTTGATCGTGGGGATGACAGTACATGTGGCGCGAATTCTGTATCTGAGCTTACAGAAGAAAATATTTATTTCTAAGATTCTTAACAAAGAATTGTAATACCGGGAGAAAAATAATTGAATCACTTCAACATGCATTATAGCATTTTGTATACATTTAATATTAATAGTCAATATAGATTATCATAATTTATTACTTATTTATACTCGTATTATTTATTCATAGTTCAATCACAATTTGTTTTATTTAATGCGGACGGTAGTTGATATAATGTTTTTAATTTTTTGTAAGTATTGAACAATGTTTTATCTTTTCGAAATCATTGAACAACTAGGTATTTTTTTACACTGTTAGAAATGTGTATATAACCGTTATAATTCTATAAACACTATCAGTGGCGCCGAACTATATTTGAAAAGGGGGGGGGGGCAAGTAAAAAGTTATACGGACCACCACCCCCGTTTACAAAATAAAAACGCTTGCTACAGTGCTGCATATGAATTCATTAAAAGCTTAGGAGTTAGGAACATAATTCATAAGTAGTTTGCTGGGGTACCCACGGACCCCCACGACCCCACCCACTGAAAAAAGGGGGGGCGGTTGCCCCTCTAGGGTTATTGGTTCGGCGCCACTGAACACTATAAACCTTGTATGTATTTTAAATTTAAATTAAATAAACCCATTATTTATTTCTTCCCAGATGGTATAATTATTTTTTTTTCTCTAAAATTGTCATGTGTGCTGAAACCTTAGCTTATTGTCGATAAAATGTAACTACCTACCAATAGCATGTATTTATGTTATAATTAACCAAATTAACATAGTCATTCTTTCCAACTTATTATATTAGGTGTATCTATCTAAGGATAAATTATAAGTAATTATAATATTATTTAATATATTAGGTATATAAAAATAAAGGTGTGTTATATATTCATTGTATCATGGTTAATGGTTAAATAAATAAACATAAAGATGAACAAAATAACGGTAATGTAAAGTATTATAAACTTTTGTATTTTTCAATAAGAACATTTTCAAAAAAAGTTGGTAAGTGGATGTTGCTCTGATGTACAGTAGGTTACAAGTGGGTTACTGTAATGGATGGCGTTAAATTTTAATTCAATTATTATATTATAATTATATAAGAAAAACGATTATGAGCGAAAGAGGTCAGTCAGCCTATAATATTAGTTATTACTAAGTATATTTGATGGTATTATTGTGAATAAAGTAATTTATATATAACCTATTTACGTGGAACTTTGTTATAAATGTTCAATCCTTAGATATAAAAGTTTAATATTTTATAAGCTTTTAACTACAAAATAATTATTAAATTTTAAATTCTATATATTTTTTAAAATTCGAAGTTTAAATGCCTATAAAAAAATTGTGCATATTATGTATTTTTAATATTTTTCAAATACTATTGTAACAATATATCAGGAACCTTGAATTACATTTTTACATCTTTTGGCCCAACAGATAAAACTTTATTGATATTCATAGAAAAAAAAAACTAAAAAAAAGGTGGGTAGGTGGATTTTTGCTCTGCTGTACAGTAGGCTACAAGTGGGTCACTGTATAATGGATGGTATTAAATTTGAATTCAATGATATAATATCACTGTATAAGAAAAACGATTCTGAGCGGAGACGGTATGTCAGTCTAGGTATAAGACATATTACATACTAATTATCTATGGTATTAAAAAAAATATTGACCTATAATAAATTCCAAATTAATCACATCACAATATCTATTAGGTACTTATATAACGCCTTATACATCAACAACAATAGATATAATATAATGAAAATGTCCGTATACAGCTCAATATTTGGAAAATGTTATGGTGTATACTATACACTGTAGAAAATGTTAATATAAACATTCAGTCAAAATTTCATTTACCTGTGGTTATTTGTTTTAGAGTTGCACCAAAAACCAAAATCGCTTTTCTCAAAAACAGATTTTGCGTAAAAATTCCCGTTTTTCCTAAATTTTTCTTTTGTTTTTCACGTCGCTTTTGAAAACTACTGGGAAATGTTTACTTTTGACCCCCCCCCCCCCAAACTACCAACTAGATTAACTTTCCTATCAGAAAAGATACTGTTGAAGAAAATCTAAGCATTTTTACTGTCCTAAAAGGTGATGACAGACACAAAAATAAAAAAACACACATCATTGTAAAATCAATACATTCATCGTTCGGCGTTCCACTCAGAATCTAAAATTACTGTAAAATCAAAAAAATATATATATACTCGTATATAAATAAATTGTGATTATGATTTTTTTCATTCTTGTTGGTAACTAAATTAAAAATAATATACTTCATGCAACAGTTCATTAAAATATCAATCTACTTTTTAAATATTATTGAATGTATGTAAATTATAAAGAAATTAAACAAACACGTTTTGTTGAACTGTATTTTATTATCAAATGAAAACAGATACCTAAGTTTAAATAGATGCTACAATATAACAATAAATAACAGGAAGCAGTATGTTGTTGCGGCAATGGTCTTAAATTCTATCTACAAAAAAAAAACAACATTACTATACAAGTTATACAATATGACTACTACAATTTTATCATTAAAATATTGGAATAAATTAGTTCAAAATAATATGACATACCTACCTGCTTGATTTTTTTCCCATTCAGTTAATATATATTTTGTAATTTGTTGTTTGTTTGTTAATAGTTATTTCCAAAGAATTTCATCAAAAATAATTAATTCAGGTGTTGGTATTAGGTTTTCAAATTTAAGTCTGGTATTGATACCCTTTTTCCGTAGTGTGGGAGCTTATAAAGTAGAAATATTTCTACTGTATTGCATTTTATAGAGAGATTTCACAATTTCAGTCCACTAAATCGTGTCTTTCACCAAATATTTACCTATTTTATAATTAAACGGAGATAGCACACTCAAAATTGGTCTTCCTCGAATTTTTTTACCGTTTCACACAATTTTTTTTATCACGCCTTACAAAAAACTGAAATATCTACACCAAGTAAAGAACTCAAGAACATAAATTATTAAATAAAGATTTTTGTTTTTATTGCCATAAATTAATTCTAAATTATTTTTACACAAGTATTCTTATTTTATTTTTTAGATTCTGAGTGGAACGATGGATGT
Organism: Acyrthosiphon pisum; assembly: GCF_005508785.2. NCBI lineage: Eukaryota > Metazoa > Arthropoda > Insecta > Hemiptera > Aphididae > Acyrthosiphon > Acyrthosiphon pisum. Next base: position 56,667,465 of record NC_042493.1, read on the forward strand.
ATTGATTATACAATGATGTGTGTTTTTTTTTAAATTTTTTTTTTTGTGTCTGTCATCACCTTTTAGGACAGAAAAAGTGCTTCGATTTTCTTCAACAGTATCTTTTCTGATAGGAAAGTGAATCTAGTTGGTACTTTGGGGGGTCGAAAGTAAAATTTTTCCAATAGTTTTCAAAAGCGCCGTGAAAAACAAAAGAAAAATTAAGGAAAAACGGGAATTTTTACGCAAAATCTGTTTTCGAGAAAATTGATTTTGGTTTTTGGTGTAACTTCAAAACGAATGACTGTAGATACATGAAATGTTCACTGGTTGTTTATATTTTCATTTTCTATACATGATAAAATTTTCAAAATATTTTGATTTGTTTTGAGCTGTTTACGGACAATTTCAGTTTCCAATTTAATTAGTTTTTATTTCTATGAATGTCAATAAAACATTATTTGTTGAGTAAAAATACTTGAAAATTTAATACAAGGCTCCTATTATATTATTACAATGACATTAGAAAAATATTAAAAATCCTTTGTCACAGTTTTTTTTTATTAGCATTTAAAGTTCAAAAATTGACAAAATATGGAAAAATCACGAAAATTTGCAAATTATTTTGAGTTAATAATTCGTAAAAATTTTTCTTTTTAGAACAAAGTTTTTAAAATGTAATACAAGATTCCTTATAGGTTATTCTACCTTTATCAAAAAAAAAATGTCTATAAGAAACTCAAATTAAATTTTTATGAGCGTTTGAAATTCATATTTTTACAACATTTGATATTCACTCGATTTCTTACGTAACGATATTCTTATTTTATTGTAATTAAAAAACGAATGACTGCAGATACTTGAAAATTTCACTGAATATTTATATCAGAATTTTCTATACAGGATAAAAATTTGAAAATAACTCTTTTTGAGCTGCTTACGGACGCGTTGTCATTTTTCAATTTTTTCAATTTTTTTTTCTATAAATATCAATAAAATTTTATTTGTTTGGTAAAAATACGTGAAAATTTAATGCAAGGCTCCTGATACTTTGTTACAATAGCAGTTGAAAAATATTAAAAATACATAGGCACAATTATTTTTTACAAGCATTTGAAGTTGATATTTTGACAAAATTTATCAAATTTAAAATTGAATAATTATTTTGTAGTTAAAAATTTATAAAATGTTCAACTTTTATATCTAAGGATTGAAAATTTAAAACAATATTTCACGTAAATATTTAATTCTGTTACCAAAAATTCTAAGAAATACATAAGCACAGTTTATTTTTATAGTCATTTTAAGTTCGAATTTGGACGAAATAACATATTAAAAAACCTGGAATAACTATTTTAGTTATTTTGTTGTGATTGTAATGATTGTATAATATTATTTGTGGGTACTTGAAACTTCTAAAGTATACTATTATATATCTATGATAGTACCACGGTTTGTTGTTGATTTATAACGCGTTACCTAATGGATATTATGATATGATTAATTTGAAAATTATTAATAATACTATAGATAAGTATACCTAAATATGTATGTCTAATATCTAGACTGACATACCGTCTCCGCTCAGAATCGTTTTTCTTATACAGTGATATTAATATATTATATCATTGAATTCAAATTTAATACTATCCATTATACAGTGACCCACTTGTAACCTACCGTATAGCAGAGCGACATCCACTTACCCACCTTTTTATTAATTAACCCACGCCAACTTAGGCCTAAGGGTGGTTTTTAACCGTGTGGGATGGTACTGTAGGTCTTTGTAAACACGTGTTATTTACTTTGGCAGAATTTCAAATTGGGCACCTGTAGGTTTTTGCCATGCCCGGTCGGCGTGCCATGGCGGCCTCTCTCCAGATACAGACCTAAGCAATTCTCATGCATGCTTCATTTTCTATAATTTTACATTCACTGCTGAGGCTATGGCTGAATCGTTCTGTTTCGAACTATTACTAACTGTAATAGGAGCGTTCCATAAAAAAATAGAAAGAGTCAATATATAAGCATCGGGTTCCCTATACTTTTTTCATAATCCTTTTCAGCCTCAAAAATATTCGGAGAACAGACAAAACCAATTTTGAGTTGATATAAATTGGTATTGTTTTATTCATATTAATTTTAAAATAGACGAAATGACCAATATTTTAGTTTAAACTTGATATCAAAAACAAACATATCAATGAATTCTAAAGGTGGACAAATGTTTAACTGTTCAATTTCTTGACGGTTTACCTATAGTGCACTGTTACGGATGGTGTTAAATTTGAATTCAATGATATAATATAATAATTGTAAATATACGAAAAACGATTCTGATCGAAGACGACCAGTCAGCCTATGATAAAATTACTAAGTATATTTTATAAATACTTATAAAAAAAAATTATGACTATGTATTTTTAATATTTTCCATCTACTATAATAAAAATATAGCAGGAGCATCGTATTACATTTTCAAGCTTTTTTATCCAACAAATAAAATTTTATTGACTAGTTATATAGTAGAAAATCACGAAGTTTAGCTACGAGCAATATTATTTGATATTTCCCAGCATCATAATGTATTATCAAGATCATTTTGTTTTATGATAGTTTATTATTGATGGACGACACCAACCTTAGTTAATACAGGTATAAATATCAAATATAGGCATACGTCACGTAGACTATAACTAATAACTAACAGAAATTGCTGCTATAAACATATTTTGTTTTTAATTACAAAATAAAGATATGTACGTGATAAATAATAACATCAATTACTATAAATTATTGTATAAAAATATATTATATATTATGACGACGCCTGTCGAGGGAATCAAAAAATCATGCGGAAAATCAAAAAAAATTTTGTGGCAAGGCGGATTTGCAGTTAGTCGAACGTTAAAACTGCTCCGGTGCGCGGTCAAGCGACCATACAGTGCACAGTGAAGCAATTAGTATTATGCTGCTTGTTATGGATATTTGTACGAAAGTACATAGTTGAACACAGTGTCTGGTTGTGAGCCAGAGGGTCTGCCGTACGGCTGATTATACGTCAACTACTGCGAGCGCCTCACCGATGAAAAGAGACCTGTTCGGTTGTATATATACTAGCACATCGCCACTGGTAATGACTGGTTAGAGTCGGCCAGCCAGATACTGTCTACAGCCATGGAGCCAGCCGCTGTCTGGACATGGTGACATCTGGTGGTGGCGTATGGTCGCCAACTGGTCTTCCCGCTACCGACCCCACACCTCGGTAGAGCGCAATGTCCTTAACGTGGCTGGACGCAAAGGAGATATTTTAATACCGACTGTTTACTATAGGAAATACAATTTAGTATTATAGGACATCTTTCTATGTACTTGCACGTGGGCCATGTGCGTGGGCCGTGTGCGTGATAAGTGACTGTGCGTAAATGAAAAAGCCTAGTGCTAATAATTAACGGCGTACCGATATGAATGCCGGTAATGCACTATATGAATATTAATTATTTCGTTTTTTTTTCTAGTATTCATAATCAATGCTAGGTATAACCAGATAACCTATAATTTATCAACTATCAGAAACAGTTTCTGAAAACACATTTGAATTCGTGTTGAAATTTATTTGAAAATTCTTACATTTATTAATTCATTTTTTCACTTTGCCATTAATACACTAAGAAATTCTTAATTTTCAAAATAAAATCTAAGCTTGAAGGGTGAAAATGTCATAGTGCGTTTAAAATAATATTTTATTATATTTTAAATGTTATAATTACCCAGGAATAATATTTTTAAATTACAACAAAATAACCAAAATTGTTAATCTTCGTTTGAATATCTTATTTCATCTAAATTTAAACTTAAAATTACTATAGAAATAGTGTATTTATATATTTTTTAGATTTTTGGTTACAGTAAAAAATATTTATGTGGAATTTTGTTCTACATTTTCAATCCTTAGCTATAAAAATTGAACATTTTATACATTTTTAACTAAATAATAATTTGTAAAACAAAACATGACGATGAACAAAATATACCTATTATATATCATTAAGAGTACGCTACCATACATTTGTTGTCTCCGTCTTACACACGCACGGCATAGCAAATTGTCGTTCACTAGTTTCAATAGTGTGCTGTTAGTTTTGATACTAGAGTGAATTGGCCTATTCTAAAACTTTTAGGTCAGAAAATTATCTGTGCTTAAGCGTTGCCGATTTTTCAAAATTTTCATTTTCATGCAAGATATGGGTATGTGAAATATCTAAAATAAAAAATACTCATATCTCGCTTGAAAATTAAAATAGCGAATAAAAGCCAACGCTTAAGCACAGATAATGTTATTATCTAAAACATTGATAATAGGTCAAATCACTCTATATCAAAACTAACAGCACAATATTGAAACTATTGAAAGAAAATTTGTTATGTCATAAGTGTGTAAGACGGAGACAACAAAATGCATGGGTAGAATCCTCTTAACATGATACTGTTGAAGAAAATCGAAGCACTTTTACTGTCCTAAAAGGTGATGACAGACACAAAATATAAAAAATAAAAAAACACACATCATTGTAAAATCAATACATTCATCGTTCCACTCAAAATCTAAAAGCGGATAAGTGGGTGTCGCTCTGCTGTACAGACGAACAGTAGGTTACAAGTGGGTCAAAGTATAATGGATTGTATTAAACATGAATTCAATGAAATAATATTATCTATGTATAAGATACCAGAGACGGTTACCAGTCTGGATATTTTATATTATTATCATAGCTTGAAATAGTATTATAGTATTATTTTAGATTCTGAGCGGAGCGAGGAAGCTAGTGGTTTTACAATGGTGTTTATTTTTATTATTTTTTTATCCTGTATACAAAATTTCTTCCAGACGGAGTCCTTTGATTTCAACATTTAGTACTTTGTCTTTTAGCAAATTGGTTCGTGATGGTAGGTACTTTAGAGAGGTCATTTTTCGATTTTATCAATAGTTATTTAATGCCGCAGGAAAAACCACCGAAAAATTACGAAAAATAAAAATGGTATTTTAATTTCTATCACATTGTTTATCACCATATAAACGAATAAAAAATCATAATATTGTAATATTAATTTAACTTACATGATACCTATCATATATAATAACAATATAAAATATCCAGACTGACAAACCGTCTCCGCTCAAAATCGTTTTTCTTATACAATGATATTATATCATAGAATTCAAGTTAAATACAATATTAATATATTAAACAGTTATTTTAGCCAAAACATCCAATCCTTATTCCATCATATTATGATCTAGTAATGCGATGGAACAATTGCAGTTTAGCTCCCCTTTCGCCATTTTGAATTTTTTTCATCGAAACTTATGTAACTCATCGAGTTAAGAACGATGGTGCAATCCGAATTTGTCGCTCTCACTTAGTTTCGAAGTTATGGCCTTCCAAAGTTTTCAATTTTACGTTTATACGCATGCGTGCAACACTACTATAATGCCGCGCCGAGGACCATTTTTGTTATTTTTTTGTACTCTTCTTTTGTATTCTATTACTTAACTTCGCTAAAAATAAAATACTTATTAATTAGCCTATATAATATAATATAATATGTTAATTATTATTATTATAAAATTATACTGTGATAATTGCCATAAAATGTTAAGTATCTCATTATTACTAAATTGTATATTATTACTTATATGCATTTTAAATTATCCTTATAATGATAGAATAAGCTGTATTAAGTCACCGAGCGGGGTCACTCGCTCGCTGCGTTCGCTCGGACAATTAAAAACGAAAATATCCACCGAATTGTTATGCAACACCTCCCCAAGTGGGTCACAGGGTTAAGAAAATTGCATTTTTGTTGCACCGAGTCAACGAGCGGGGCACTCGCTCGCTCAGACAATCAAAAACGAAAATATCCCTCGATTTTGCTATGCAACACCACCTCAAGTTGGTTACAGGGTAACTGCCAGCTAGCCATGCGCGGCATTATAGTAGTGTTGCACGCATGCATATAAACGTAAAATCGAAAACTTTGGAAGACCATAACTTCGAAACTAAGTGAGAGCGACAAATTCTGAATGCACTGTCGTTCTTAACTCGATGAGTTACATAAGTTTCGATAAAAAATTTAAAATTGCGAGGGGGAGCTAAACTGCAATTATGCCCAAACACTTTCCCCAACATTTATTTTTTAAAGTTTACTATTTAATAATATAATATTATTATTTAATATGGAATTAATTTATGCCTATTGTATAATATTTTCCAAATATATACATAAATATAATACAATATAAATTATAGATGTATATTTTTGATCAACTGAACTACTTGAATCAAATTCACAATCAATAAAATTATAAAATTGTTAAATATTCAAACTAGTACAATTTTAACAAAAAAAAAAAACAAAATAAATATGAACAAAGGCTAAGAATTATAAGTTGAGAAATAACAAAAGAATCAGAATTCAAATGTTTTTTACAAAATTTAACATTAATTTATGTCGGAATTTTTAATCATTTTTATTAATTATTAATTATATCTTACTTTTTACCTAGGTACTTATTTTTTTTTAAAATTTTTATAGTTTCAAGTAAGTAATTCAATTGATCAAACATAATATACATTTTTTATCCATTATATTTATGAAAATAAAATCAACTTCATATATTTTATATTTTAACATAAAAAAAAATTTCATATTAAATAATAAATCATATTATATTATTAAATAAATATTATTAGTCAATAATTAACTTTAAAATAAATGGAGGGGTGAAAATGTCCATTAAGTCCTCTAAAATACTATTTCGATCCAATTTGCTAAAATATAAGGTACCTACTATATTTTGAAATCGAAACACTCCTTTTGGTAGAAATTTTGTATACAGGATAAAAAATAAAAATAAAAATTAACACCATTATAAAACCACTAGCCTCCTCATTCCGCTCAGAATCTAAAAAAGGTTAATTTTTTTAGCCTATAGCCTATAGGGAAAAGAACGATTCTCGCTTCATATTCTAGAAAATAATTAGTTAGGTAATGTAACCAGCTAACACACTATTGACTTTATTGATAGGTATATGCAAATTAATAAAAATTTCAAAATAATTTTTTTTTTAAACAAACATGCACAACCAAACTTAAAGATATTATAAATTGTATATTATTTAGGTGCTGCGCCATAATGCAATGATAAATCTAGCACGATAATACATAAATTAATTTGTTGAATAAAAGTCACAATCCGATCTTTTACCTACTTTATTAGAATCCCTGGTAGGTGACGTAGTTTAGTAATTATATTTTTTCACACGAATTAATCATTTTTAACCATATATCTAATAACTAACAAAGTATTTATATTTTATAGGTACCTAAAATTAAAATTAAAATTAAATATTCAACATCAATTATTTAAATTATTATTCTGCATTATGTTAAAGAGTTATTGCCTATATACGAACTTTATACCATAATTATATTATAAATTATCGAATTATACAACGGTCTAAACGAATATATTACAGCTATATAAAATATTCATCATACTTATTACATAATAATAAAACAAATATTTATGGTGAATATTTACAATTAATTAAAATTACACAATAATATAAACTATAAAAATCAATGAAGCTGTTATCATTATATTTATACGCATTAAATTTAATGTCTGAATCATAGATAAATAAATTGTATTTAACTATATTTTTAGAACTACTTGGCCATGGTCTGAACCTATGTTAAATTATGTTTAAATTGCGAGTATAATATTAGTTCACTCATTAATAATTAAGTATTCATTATTACTTATTAGGTAACTATTATTCTAAGTTAATCCACGTCTTTGAAAATTCACACTAAGTTAAACTGTATAGATAAAATGAATGTGTAGAGAGTAGAGACGAAAGGGGATAATATTTTTTTTATCGATGATTACAGACAAAAAAAATCTAAAAACGTAAATAAATTATTGTATTATTACTGCAAAAATTGCAAGGCTGCTCATGGGCATTATCGAGTAGACAAGTTAAGGTTAAGTTACTTTTAACTAAGTTAAATAACGAGTTACTTTTTTTTTTATAGTAACTTCTAACTTAACGAGTTAAATTTTTTTCTGTGTTATTTAGTAACTTATAAGTTAATTAATTTTATTGTCACGTTAAGTTAATTTTAGTCCTAAACCACAGATTAAAATTATATTAAATATTGTAAATATTAATTTTATAAAAATTAAATAATAATAATCTGAAATATTAAATATATTAATTGATAAATAATAATTTATAATAATATTGCATAAGAGGGCCAAGCGGTCTAAAGCGTCGGTTGCGACGCTGCCGTCACTGGTTCGATTATCGGCCACTGGGTGGCATTTTTCTTCTAGCAAGTTACGGTGTCCGGAGAACAAGTGCCACCATCCCCTACGCGGGCGTGGCAGATACCTGCGGGTGCCCAAATCGAAAATTCTGCCAAAACCAACACACACGTGTAAACAAACTATAGTTCCCTCCCCTACAGTATCACAGGCTTACCTTAACAGTTGAAGCCTTAACCTTAAAAAAAAAAAAAAATATTGCATAATATTGCATATTCACAGAATATATTAAATACCTATATTATTTACAGTAATTTATTAATGATGCGGTTCATTAATAAATTAGAAAATAACAATTTACTCAGTACCTATCCTATACACATTTGTATATTATACTCATAACTCAATAGTTACTACCTAATCATTATTAATATTATTACTTATTATTATATATTTATTAATTCATGGATTTACAGTGATAACTTGGCGTCTTGGCAAATTCGGTGAAAATAATGCGAACCTGTAGTAGTGTAGTTCATCGTATTTATTATTTACATAATTAAACTAATGAATAAGCTATATTTTAACAACACTGTTGGACGCGAGTTAATTTGTATATTTAAATAAGCCTCTCGATATAAACAGAAAACAAAGTTTGAAATATATATATATAGAGACTTTTCTTAAGTTTAACTTTCACGTCTGTTTGTCTGTCTGTAATCAAATCTTGCGCGCTTGATTTTAGGCACTTTTTGACGATGAAAAATTCTGAAAATTGGTATAAACCTTGGTCTTGGATGACAATACAATAATCCGTTGTCATTTTGGGACCCGGACCTCCAGATCGGCAATGACGGGTGTGCAAAGTCATCTCCGAGGAAGTGTAGGTACGAAGAGTTTCTCTGGGTCAAGGCGGGTTTCTCGGGGGTTTTCGGGGTCGCTAAAACCGAATTTGAGGTCTAACAAATGCCCCGAAGTCCCCGGCATCCCCCCTACACAGATTCTGCAGTGGTATAGCTTTGGATGAAATCGAAAGAATGAGACAACATCGTCAAAATATATTGGAAGAAATTGTAAATGAAGGACAATAAATTATAAGTACAGTAAAAAAACAAAATATATTATAAATATAATGATCTCATAATGAAATTTTGAATGAAAAATTAAAATTGATTTATATTATTCGTGTTAATATCAGCATTGAATAAACAGAAAAAAATTTCAATTTGTTGTGTCAAACAAAATAAAAGTCTTGTCATTTCACGACCCCATAAACTTATTTATTTATTAATCAATAAATCATAATCATCAGTAGTTTGATTCTTTTTATTAAATATAAGAAATTTGTTTCATAAATATTTTTTAAACGTTTAATAAAAAAATTTAATTTTAACTAAAAAGTTGAAAATAAAAAAATTAAAATTTTTTTTTTAAAAAACACACTTTTCTGAAATGAAAAATTTGCTGATGAAAAATTTAAAAGTGGGTGGTGCATCATACAAAACATTTAAAGCCGGGCTAAGTCTCACATACACTTCTTTGTTCAATCCTGTGTATAAGATAGTGACTGGGAGTATATGTCAAGTGTAAGAGCACCACCCACTTTTAAATTTTTCATTTTAGAAAAGTGTTTTTAAAAAAAAATTTTTAATTTTTTTATTTTTTAATAGTGGACATAATGTCATAAACAATATTAATTATAGTCTGTCGATTGTGTCACGTTTCGTCAAAAATTATTTCTCACAATTTTATTTTTATATTGTTTTCTGTGGAGCTGTGAGCTGTTTATAACCAATTAATCATATTCTAATAATGAATTTGATTATTATAATATTTAGTATAGTTATTGTGACTTTTGGACCATAACGTACCTAGACAAATACATAAAAATAATTTAGTTATTTTGTTGGATTTTGTTATTTATTAAAGTATAAGTACCTACAGTAATGTATTTTAATACATATACATTATTTTATTGAATTACGATATTATTTGTAAGGTATGTATGATTATCAATTTTATATGAAAAAAAGTAACTGATTTTTAATTAAGTTGGATTACTTGAATTTTCTTATCAACTTGTAACTTTCACAAGTTAAAAAAAATAGTTAACTTGTCCAGCCTTGTAAATAATCATATTATTAAAACATAACCAATATATTATTTGTTTACTCTCCTCCAGCCTCCTAATACACCATATTTTCCATCGTTTATAATTACCTACTAAAGCAATACAACTACTTATGTTATATCATATTATGTTACAAAATCTTTTTTAAATTTTGAGGGATAAAATTAATGCAGGATTGTATTTATAAATTATGCAGCCCGAGGCACTCACAAAATTAAAAAAATTAACAAAATCTGACTATTAAATAGGGCGTTTTTCCTGTGAAGTCATTTTCGTTGATATAAAACACCTATCGATACCCCTAAATAGGTAGTAACTAAAATATAAAATATAATTTTCAAATTGCTTAGAATTTAAAAAAATTGAAAAAACTGGAACTGACACGGAATTTTGTTTTTTTTTTTTTTAAATCTTATGTATTTTAACGAGTTAAGAACAGTGTATAATAATAATAATATTGTATATACACGAATTAAGTATAACAAGTATAGACAGTAGTCGCTCACTACGCTTACCAGGTCCGACGCCAAACTGCAGGTCCTAGAGATAAAAGCTATTAATACTATTATGAACATCGAACGAAAATATTATATCTTATCTTATTTTTATTTATTTATTTTTTACTGTTCTAAAATTTCTTATACATTCAATTCCTAATTGTTTACAATCTTCCAATCACATATAATGTTCAGATATAGATATAAGCCTAATAACCTAGAACTCCACCTCCAACACAAGTGTTAACTTAAAGGAGGTGTGCAGAAAATTGTTTATTTTCTTTTTTTAAAGTACTCATGCCTATATTATGTATTGTCTTCTTTCTTTCTGGAAATAAATTATTATTATTATTATTATTATTATTGTACACTATAATACTATATAATAGTATTTGTTATATAATATAATAGTATTTATTATATAATATAATATACCTATTACCCTAGGTATCGTATAATTTTTTTATTTCTAATTAGATGCTCAACAATATTTTTTAATAAACATAATTTGTAGGTATCTATATTTTAAATACATAACAATAGGTACCAAATAAGATTTATAAATTAAAAACTAAAAAAATCATGAACGCTTCATAAGCAAATCTATAATTTTTACAACCACAAAAATTTGGTGCTTGGGACATTTGCCACTTTCGCCCTTTTAATCATTGAATAACAATTAAGCATCAACAATTAATAATCGAGTAAATAGGTATCTGTTTTTATATTTCAAAACATTTTGTGTTGGTGGCTGAGGTGCTAAAGTCAGTTGATTTTTGTCCCAATTTTGGAGACACCCCCTCCCCCGAGACACTACTAATTAGCCGATTTGTTTAATAACATCATTTCATCAACTTTTTTTTGCTTTTCCCAATTAATTAAAAAAAATTCCAAACATTTTCAATTTTTATCTTTTAAGTACAATCTAGTTTTAAATTTCTATTAGAAACTATCCCTAAAGTTAAAAATCAAATATAGTTATCAAATCTGTATACAGACACACACATTTAAAAAAACATCATTGTAACAGTCTAGTCATCGCTCAGCTCAGAATCTTAAAGCTCTGGGGGATCTATCCATCTATTCATCTATCCTCCCCCAGTGCCGGCGCTAACAAAAATGTATAGGGGGGTGGAATTAAAAATTTGCCGACTCGAAGTATACACTTTGCCGACCCCCAAATGCAAAAAATGGCGTCTTTTTCAAAAACTTATAAAATAACAATAAATAAAAACAACTATAAATTATATCATTAAACATTATATTTTCAATATATTTTTTTATAATAACATTTACAATTTTTGATTAGTTTCTTATACTTCTATTCTACGATGTTTCAAATGGGACCACTTCTTCACGAGCACCCTGGTGTCAATTGTATCTAAAATATCCTTGTTAGTATATTAAGTAACATTAAATTATGAAGACGATCAGCATTCATGGTAGATCATAAAAAGTTTTTTATTAGTTTGAATTTACTGAACGCTCGTTCATTGGAGGCTGTACTTACGGGGGCTGTAAACATTAATCTTAATATCTTGTTCATATTAGACAGAATATTTTTATACATTTCTGATACATTTAAGAAATCCAAAACGTTTTTAGCGTCCTTGCAACGGTGAGCCAGCACAAGATATTCAGAGTAAACTGCATCAAAATCTTTAATATTGGATACAGAACATCCCGGAGGGAATAAATTTATTATCTTTTCAAAGTCTTCTGCTGAATGTTTATTACTCATAGGCACTTTTAAAAGATTAAATAATGGTTCAACAGTAGCAATGCATTTTTTTAAGTGTTCGGAAGTTAATGTTGTCAGAGTATCTAAGACTTTTTTAAATTCAGATCTGTAGAAAGTTTTTAAATCAAATATTGCCTGTGAACTTGGATTAGAATCTAATCTTTTTGGCAATAGTCTTCTCCTGTGTATTTTGTTGAAATCAGATTTAGGATTAATATTTAATTGATGTGCATAATTAAAAGAATAATCATTAATCAATGTAAATAATAATTTCATTAAATTAGTTGATTTGTTATTGTTTTATTGTTATCATTATTTGTTACGTGATATTGGTAATCCATACACAAGCTGTCGTTCAGTCGACAGTCTACTGAAAGTACGATTAAAGATATTTATAGATAATCGTGGTCGACAGTCCATAAGTCTTACAATATTATCTATGCAACATTGGAACAGCCACGTTGGTCATGGTCACACAAATCACCCGAGTGCCCGACGCGCGTATGCCGATTGCCGATTGCCGACCAAACTTGGCCAAAATTCAAAACATATAATAGTGTATTAGTGTAATAAAATTCTCTGTAGATAGTAGATAAGCTGAGTACCCGGAATACCCGAATACTAATTTATATTTTTATGATTTTTCGTTTACATAATATGATATATTTAGTAATATTACGATCACAATAATATGGCAATTAATATTAATGAAATAAAATAATTAGAAAAAAAAACTTATGTTTGCCGACTTGGGAATAAATCGTTAAATTGCCGACTCAGAAATCGAATTACCGAGTTTGGGGGGGGGGGGGGGGG
>NC_042493.1:56681013-56683687 GCF_005508785.2 Acyrthosiphon pisum
AAAATTATCCAAATACCTATAGTATATTAAATATTAATATGTTATACAAAATTAAGCTCAATGAGAAATAATAATTTAGTATACGTTCGTATCTTGTTCAAAACGTGGGTATTGGTGCAGTACAAATTTGTTTAATTTATATAATATAATTGAGAATGTTAATACTTAATATAGTTTAATTAAAATGGATTGGGCGAATGAATTGATGATGGAATTTTTGGATGCTTACGAAAAAGAAAGTGTGATATGGAATCCTAAAAATGAATCACATAGCATTCGAAATCTAGTAAACGATACATGGAATAGGATTTAACAAGAACTCAGTATACATATGATGTAGGAGCTTTAAAAAAAAAAAAGAATTTCGAATGTCAACATTTCGGCCGTTGCATCAAAAGGTTAAAGAGAGTATGTGAACCGGTACTTCTCCAGACAATGTTTTCAAACCAAATTGGTTTGCTTATAATAAGATGGACATGTTATTAAGAGACGTCAATTAAAGAAGAATCACAATTAACACAGACCTAACTACATCACTGCTTCCATTACAGTGACCTACCCATAATCCAATGATGAGATAAACTTGACTCAGTAGCACATGGAACCCCCGCCTTGGGCAAGTTAATATTAAATTATAATTTAACCATCCTATTTGTTTTTTCATTAGACCGATAAGCACGTCCAAACTTTTTGATTATTGCCGCCACATGGACCTATGGCCTATGTCTTATGACCTAGGTACGCACCAGCAGCTATACATGCCGAATTGTAGGTACATTAGTATATAAGTTAGTATATTAGTATACATTACTACATTAGTATATAGGGTTGAGCTTATTTGATACAATAACTGTGAGATCCTAAAGTAAAATAATAATTAGTAGGTATTGTTTAGCATGTTTTATTGTAAACTGTAATATTTAATTCTTCAGAGAAAATCAAATGCAATTATATCATCCAGTTGTATATATTTAATAGGTATTTGTATTAACATCTGTCTTAGAAATGTTAAACCTATTCAGACGTTCAATCGGTAAGGGTTCAAAATTAATTTATTATTAGTTAAATTATTATACTTGATTATATTTAAATTACCGATTATTATTATGTCAAGGTTATCAATTGTCATATTTACTAACGGTTTCTATTATATTGAAACTAAAAGCGCGTGCATAATACTTCAGCGAATGACATCCCGGGTGAAATGTATACATATTAATGCACGCAAGAGTTCACTTTGGGCAAAATTAATATTTAAGTCAGTGTTTACATTTATAATTTATTCATTTTAAAAATTAACGGTTATGCGATTATTCATTGTTTTTTTCATACCTAGTTATAGTTCCAAATTCAGTAGTTACATCTAAGTTCAATTAAAAAACATTACAAATATATAACATCATAATATATATATTTATAGTTATTATACGTAAGTACTCTAGTCATCTGTGGTAAGCTAAATATTTATCTTTATATTAAGTTTTCGTATTGAATACGTCTAATTTATTATTTTTTATAAAAAAAAACGAGAGATGGTCTAAAGTCAAAAAATAGAAAAACTATAAATTGACATTTTAACAACGCGTATTGTAGGTAAATATGATATAAATTAGTCTAAAATAATGTAAATTTATTATATATTAATATCGAATTCCGGGACATTCACGAGGTACATAATGATTTAGCAAATCACACATCAACGGATGTTTATTGTTTAATCAGTCTTTTAAATCAATAATATAAGCAGTTCAAATTAATTTAAATAAAATGCTGCAGCTATATGAAGGCCGCACAATGTATAACATTAGTCTAGTCGTTGAACAGTGTTGTAGTAATGTAGGTACAGCGCTCATCGAAATCTCAAACGGTTATCAAAAGGTCAAACACGTCACATAATATATGCACCTACTTATATAACATAGTTTTGTTATAATGTTGCAGGCGAGTCGCTGCGTTTAAAACGTGCTTCGAAACTAACGCAGATGGAAAACAGTCCAACTCCCAATGAAAAGTACCTGCACGATTTTACTTATCATGGAAAGGCATATTCGGTCAGTGAAGCGAAAGAGGTCTTATCCCCATATTTGGATGGCAGTGGATCTGTGGACCTGGAAAAGGACGATAATGGCATCGCCAAAATCTGTTTAAACAATCCTCGCCTCAAGAACGCCATAAGTGGTAATCATAGCGTGTAATTAAAAAAATATTTAATGCGTAGGTATAAAGTTATACATTTTAAGGGCCGTATTTAAGAGGGGGCAACAGGGACATTTGCCCCGGGCGGTCAATTTTTGACACATTTAGGGGGATGGCCAGGTCCCGGTATATAGGGCGCTCCCGAATTGCCTCCCATCTGACCCTTGAATTGCCTCCCTTGAATTTTTTTTTTCAAAAGGTTACCCGAATTGCCTCCCGATTTCAAAAATATTATTCACTTGAATTGCCTCCTAAGAGGGTCACTACCTACTCTTGTACTGGAATCGCCTGCGATACCTGTAATTAATCGATTTATAAAAATAGATGAAATATCATTCTGTTGTACAGTCAAAAACTTAAGTTTGTATAAAATAAATAATAATTAATAATATATATGATAACATAATATAATATAATAATTAATAATATTAAAAATAATAATGACAAAATATCATTCTGTTATACAGTCAAAAACTTA
>NC_042493.1:56684078-56689597 GCF_005508785.2 Acyrthosiphon pisum
TAGAAACTGATATTTTCATCACATGAAAACATCACCAAACCGTTTGATGAGTCATTTATCATTAAAAATTCTCATCTATAAATGTTTAACTTCAATGGACGATAAAATTCTATGAACTTCATTTACGTCCTAAGGCAATTTTGGATAAAATAGAATTCCTAGCATGGTTCATATTATTTTTCATGTAAGTTACGTCCGAGCTTGTTAATGAACTTATATAACAATTTTTCATCTCGTCGTGAAATAATTTTGCTGGTCTTTCAGAGATCTGTTCTAAAGCTTTTCGTTTCAATTTGTTGCTGAGTATGTGTCTGTTGATTTTTTGCTCCGAGTCTTTCGCACAATCGTGATTAAGTTTACTATTTTCGAACTGGATTTTATTGAGTTGATCAGTTTTCAAATAAGCTGTACACATTTTTTTCGTACATGTCCACCGTTTAATGTCATTAGCTAATTCTTTTTGGTACCCAAACTTAAAACCATCACATATTATAATGGTTTTACCCTTTTCGCTGTTTTCGATGATCACGTTCATTTTTATAAAATTATATGTAACATATGTATTATGTGTACTATATAAACATGTTATTTTATCGTGGTTGAGAAAACGAAACTGACTGTGTTGAACTGGAGATGATAGACTAATCATTAACTGATAATCACTAATCGCGAATAAGATTATTGCATTCGAATAATTAATTTATCTGGAAAATACTGTCTTAAACATTTTATTTTTGAACATTACGGAATAATATAATAATCGATAGTAGTTACACGTACAACTATCGATATATTAGTTAATAATCCAGGTAAGTTATGGAAGGCAATTCGAGTAGACCGTTTGGGTATACTCGAATTGCCTCCGAAAACACCCGGAGGCAATTCGAGTAAAAAAAGGTCACCTACCTAAATTTGGGAGGCAATTCGAGTGTCACCGGTATATATTGTATAAATACAATTTTTTTGGTAAGAATTACT
Source organism: Acyrthosiphon pisum (assembly GCF_005508785.2). Taxonomy (NCBI): domain Eukaryota; kingdom Metazoa; phylum Arthropoda; class Insecta; order Hemiptera; family Aphididae; genus Acyrthosiphon; species Acyrthosiphon pisum. Next base: position 56,685,057 of record NC_042493.1, read on the forward strand.
TTGAGTACTTACCTACCTATACTTGGGATTTTTGCATTGCATGACTATGATACGGCCATTTTGTGTCATTTACTCATTTTGTCAATCAATGATAACTACCTATTCATTTTTGTAATTATTTTTATAGAATACAATTGTATGTTGTTATACATTTTTACAATAATTAAAATAATGTATCATCGTGATCTGTGTTTTTAACAACATTTTCATAAATAAAGAACTACAATTTAACAATTAAAAAGCGGATTAATTTTTTTTTTTTTTGGAGGGGGGCGTACAAATATTGTTAACTCAGGGCTCAAAAAGTGTAAATACGGCCCTAGTTATAACTATACGTCAAGTGCAATGTCCATAATAGTGTATGAATATAGATACTTAGATATCTACAGATGTGTGCAGTGAACTTGGAGCTTCTTTTTTTAGGGTGACGTGTGAAATAATAGTTACAAGTTATAATAGTAATTAGGTACCATTCAATTATAATCGAAGCCGAAAAAAATTATTATGGAATACCTAAAAAGTTGATATAATATTACCACCTAAATACTTAGCCATACCAGTATAGTAGGTATGCATTACCGAAAATTTTCAAGTTGAGCATGTATTGTGAACTTTACTGTAGGAGAATAAAAAGGTTATTGTATCATTTGTGAGCTAAATGGCAATCTGACGTGTGAAGTATGCTCTATAGTCAGGGGCAGATTGGCGAATTTTTTCGGCCCGGGAAATATGGATCAAACCGGCCCTGCACCGCAAATATGCACCCCCCTCCCCTTAAAAAAAAAATGGTCATAATTTTACTCAAATTTCAAAATTTGTTTAGTTTCACCATTAAATTAGTAAAATATATAATAAGTACCTATAATTTATTAAATGCTATAACAGTTTTGGGTTAGTCTGCAGATAAAGTTAACCTGTTCAGACTGTTCTAACTTGAACTAGAAGTTTAATCTTATTGTATTTTATATTCTGAGCGGAGCGATCAATTTATTGAATTTACAAATGTGTTTTTTTTTTAAATTAAAATGTTTTATTTTTGTGTTTGTCATCACCTTTTAGGACAGTAAAAATACTTACATTTTCTTAAACTATAGTTTCACTTTTCGGATAGGAAAGTTAATCTGGTTGGTACTTTGGGGGGACCAAAAATAAAATTGTCCAGTAGTTTTCAAAAGCGCAGTGAGAAACAAAAGAAAAATTAAGGAAAAACAGAAACTTTTACGCAGTCTGTTTTCGAGAAAATCGATTTTGATGCCACTCTACAACAAATGACCGTAGGAACATGAAATTTTGACTGAATGTTTATATTATAGCATTTTCTATACACCATAACATTTTTCAAAAATTTTGACTTATTTTGAGCTGTTTAAGGCACATTTTCAGTGTCCATTTTTTTTGGTTTTGTTTTTTTATAAATATCAAAAAAAAATTATTTGTTGTATATTTACTTTATACAATATACTATATAATATATAGAGTGATTCATTAAGCGTAAAACACTCATTATCTCAAAAAGTATTAATGTTTTTGAAAATATTTTTTTACATACTTTCAAGTAACTTAAAAAAAACGTTTTTACTAAAAAATCATATTTTTAAATATGTTTTATCCTTATATTTATTTAAGTTTTTCACTTTTTTGAACGATAATATAGAGTTTTAATTTCAGGTTCCAAAGCAGAATATTTTTCTAAGTATTTTGATACATAAAAATCGAATTTAGGATGCGTAGTTTATGAGTTATAAGTATTTAAAGTTTAGACAAGCGGAGTAGTGGACAAACATTTTGCAGGGTAACCCCATACCACTCCACTCCACTCCGCCCATCAAAACTTTAAATACTTATAACTCATAAAATGCTCGCCCTAAATTCGATTTTTATGAATCAAAATAATTGAAAAAATATTCTGCTTTGGAATTAAAACTCTGACGCGGGACACGACGGGTTGATGTTCCGCGGTAGTCCTGGTTCAGGGTGATGTCGAGGTGTCGACACTCACAGTTAAAACCGCCAAAATAACTAACAACACGACTAGTATGTGGTGTGGTTATGTTCACGGGGGGACGTTTATTTAAAACAAGTGAATTTACAATTTGTAACGGCGTGGTTAGCGTCGTGAGTAGGTATATTAATATAATACAAAAGAGAACAATAACAAAACACAATGATGTTTCTACGGCATGGCAAAGGCCGTGGTGAATACGCAAAATAAACGAGAACCGTGTTCAGTGTTACGTGCATGGTACCAAAAATCTTTACTGGTGTGTTAACGGTCAGACGGTTGGTGAGGGAGAGGGGTATACCTCCGGCGGCCGGTATTTGTCCACTGCGACTTGCCTTCCCGTTCAACCTTGTGCCTTTTGGTATGGTGTGGAAGTCGGCTGTGTCGCGCCGTCCTAACCCGTCGTGGCGGTTTGTGAAGTGCAGATAGGTGGCTACGACGCCTGTACTTTGTACTTGTCGTCGGTTGCGTACCGTATCAACTCTATGCTGTCATTCAAAAAAGTAAAAATTAAAAAAATTATTAAGATAAAAAATATTTAAAAATATAATTTTTTAATAAAAACGTTGTTTTTTAACATCTTGAAACTATGAAACTATGTAAAAAAATATTTTTCGGTAGTTTTTCCTGTGGCATTAAATAATTATTGAGAAAATCATAAAAATGACCTTTTTAAAGTACTATTTTGATCCAATTTGCTAAAATATAAGGTACTATATGATGAAACCGAAGCACTCCTTCTGTTAGAAATTTTTTATACAAGATAAAAAAAAATAAATTAAAAAAATAAACACCATTGTAAAACTACTAGCTTCCTCGCTCCGCTCAGAATCTAAAATATAGATACATTATTATTATTTGCATTTATAATAAAAATTAATGATACCACAACTAAAACCCTTCGTAAACTACGTGTAAAAATGGTTAGGTAAGTAAAAAAAAATATAAGATCTTTAAGCAATATAAAGATGTGATATCATGAATAAATGCCAAGTATATTGAATTCAAGTAAACTTATTATTTTGTTTCAATAATTTATTTATTTGGCGAGGAATTATTTAGAATAGTATATAAATATTAATAATAATATTTAAAAAATAAAAATAAGTTATATTTTAATTGTCCTATGCCGTTTAATTATTTTGTTCATCACACTTTGTTTATTTTAAGAAATAATTTCTCGCTAAGTAAATAAATTATTGAAACAAAATAAGTTTACTTAAATTCAATATACTTGGCATTTATTCATGACATCACATCTTTATAGTGTTTAAAGATCTTATATTTTTTTTACTTAACCATTTGTACACGTAGTTTACGAAGTGTTTTTTTTGTGATATATTATGTTCTTGAGAATTGTACATTTGTGATTTGTATTTATCTCAATATAATAATATAATATCATATTAATTATTAGTTATTACTTATTAGTATTTATTAATTATTATTATTGTTATTATTATTACAATATTACAGTATGGTATAGTTTATCTTTATATATACGATACACCTAAATTGCTATAATATTATGTGTAATTAAGTTATTTTTCTTGAAGAATTCTGGTTAATGGAACAATAAATAAATTTAACTAAATTTCTGATTTCCTATTCTAGTAAATAGTTATGTAATAATATGCATCATCAATAATTATTTTTATTTTTGTTATATTTATTATTTAATTATTTATAAATTAACTTAATTGAATTTGATTAAAAGAAGCTCGTTATTTATTAGGTTTATATCAATTAAAATAAGTAGAATTAAAAAGGTGGGTAAGTGGATGTCACTCTGATTTACAGTAGGTTACAAGTAGGTCACTGTATAATGGATGGTATTAAATTTGAATTCAATGATATAATATCATTGTATAAGAAAAACGATTCTGAGCGGAGACGGTATGTCGGTCTAGGTATAAGACGTATTATATACTTATATCTATGGTATAAAAAAAAATTTGACCTATAATAGGTACCTACCTATAATAAATTCCAAATTAATCATATCACAATATCCATTAGGTACTTATAACGCGTTATATATCAACACAACCGTAATACTATCATAATTATATAATAGTATACATTAGAAGTTTCAAGTACCCACGAATAATATTATACAATCACAACAAAATAACTAAAATAGTTATTATAGGTTTTTAATATGGAATTTCGTCCTAATTTGAACTTAAAATGACTATAAAAATAAACAGTGCTTATGTACTTTTTAGATTTTTTGGTTACAGATCTTACGTAGAATCTTGTTTTAAATTTTACAAAATAATTATTAAATTTTAAGTTTGATATATTTTGTCAAAATTCCAATCTTAAATGTTTATAAAAAAAAATTGTGCCTATGTATTTTTAATATTTTTCAACTGCTATTGAAACAATATATAAGGATCCTTGTATTGAATGTCACGCTTTTTGGCCCAACAAATACAATTTTATTAATAGGTATTTACAGAAAAAAAAAACTAAAAAAATTGAAATTTGAAATTGTCCGTAAACAGCTCAAAACAAGTCAAAATATTTTGAAAAT
>NC_042493.1:56689647-56691779 GCF_005508785.2 Acyrthosiphon pisum
CCCGGACGCTGGACGCCGCTGAGGCGATGGACTTGGGTCTGGTGGACGGCACCGTGGCCACTTTGGAGGACGCTGGAACGTGGCTGTCCGGCAAGATCAACAGGGACGTGAACGTGATCCGGGCCATCAAGCGCACGGTTTTGTGCTATGACGACGACGACGATTCCAAGGCGGAAGCGCGAGAACTGGAGCGCAGGATATTCGCACCACTCTGGGGTGGCACTGCCAATCAGGCAGCACTCCTAAAGCGCCTAAAGCACAACAGATGAAACCAGTGGCGTGGAGAACTCGACATTTTTCCAATTCTAGTCTAATATTCCAAAAAAAAACCCCCGATTGAAGCATTTTCTGTCATATTTTTGATTATACCTACCCGTTGTAGTAAATACTATAATACTAATTAAAACCATATTTATACCTAGTCGCCACTCCTTCAAAACTCAGAGGTGACCGCCTCCTGATTCGTAATGCCACTGGATGAAACCGTGTATTCGTCTGATGGAAAAATAACACACTCCTGTCGTACCTATTACTTGCTATTTTTGTGGCTATTATACATATATATTAATATGATAATACTATGACTTAATGTGTATGGGACATTTCAATTTTGCTTTTCTCCAACGGTGAATATTTTTCGGAAAATACATTTGTTTTTATACTATTTTACCATTTACTGCTGTCTTACAATTATTATTTTTACTAACATATTATATTTGTATTTATAATTAACTATACATTACACCAAAATTATATTATTTGGATCTTTTTTTGTATGTTTGAGTGGCCTTCCACGGGCAGCTGTAGGTGTCAGGAACGGTTTGGTAATAATAGTTAACACGTTTTTATTACGAGACGACGGCACGTTTATTTTCACAAATTATTCAATTAACAAACAACGATATCACAGTACGTGTACACTCGATGACGGTCCTGCGAAAGCTGCCGCCACCACCGCTGCCGGCCGAGCCAGCGGTTCGTGCCACCGGCGGCGGCCAGACCGGTTCTCGGACGTCGATAGAGACGCCGCGGTCGTTGCGATAACGACCACGACACAGCTGCTTGGTCTTCTAGAAATATATGGTAGCACGTGGTAGATGTGGTTTTAGTCAGCAAAGTCTAGTGGTTTTTTTCACCAAAAACTCTTTCGCTTGTAGGTATTTAATTTGCTAAGAAATTCTTAAATTTACTTGTTATCCATTTTTAAAAGCAAGGTTTTTGTGTATTTGGTACTCGTGTAGTATGCTAACTACCGAAAAATATTTCATACCTACCTGTTATACTTACTCTTATATTAATTTGTATTTAATTTTACTATGGGAAAGTATCTGTGACTTGAGTTATTAAGATAAACAATATATTGTAACGGTGATACAATTAATACTATAATGGCTAAATAGCCATCGTGATAATATAACTAAATATCCACCTAGACCACGATAACTTACTTTTAGATATTATATTATTTTAGTTTGTGTTGTGTATTTGTGTCCTTCCACCGCGCTGTGTTAAGCAACAGATTTATTGAACATGACAATATTAATTTGGAGTTTTATGGGATGTCATACAAATAACATAACAATTTATAACGTATTAAAATACTTACATTACTTTAAGTAAATTTTAGTTGAATAAATTGTTATCATTCGATAATCAGTAGGTAAAATACGGTAAATATCCGTTTTTTGCTTCCTACCTTGGTAGCGTCTTAGGGTAGATAGCATACTACACCAATGAAGTAGAGGTAAGTATCATACCTACTGCAGTGGCATATTACGGGGGGGGGGGGGGGTCAAGGGGATCAATCCCCCCTTATAGGCTGTATATAATATGCACATTTTTTGGAGTCCTATCTTAAGGTCTCTAGCTTTAAAAGCAGGGCTACTGGATAAAATCATATCCCCTTCCATGACAAAAACCTAAATACGCCACTGTAAGAGTACCCTGTATTTCTGTAAAATAAGAGAAAATTACCAATGAAAAAGTTAATATAGGTTCTGTTTTCCATAGTATTTAGATATCAATCAAGTCAATATTTACATTTTACTTAACAGCTGTATATACTACCTATCACCCAAATAACTAAAAGTTTGCTGTTTTTCAATAGTTAGGTAATAACTAATTGTTATCCT